>NW_017259282.1:39130-50322 GCF_001594045.1 Atta colombica | reverse complement strand
TATTTTATTGAACAATATTATTATATATTAATCCTTTAAATATCGAGGCTAGATGAGCAAAGATCATTTTTTCACAAATAGTTTTCATTTTTTCGCAAATAATCCAAATATGCAATCAAATATTTTAATAATACATTATTTAATTGAATAAACAAATAATTTGTAAAATTTTCTTTGTTAAAATTTCTATCCTATTTTTCTTAGTAATCAGTTATATTCGAAAGCGATATCTTTGCTCATCTAGCCTCGATATTTAAAGGATTGATATATAATAATATTGTGATTGTTCAATAAAATAATATCCATTTCAAATATACAAGAGCAACAATTTCCACAGAAACAATTTCGTTAATATGCAATATAAGTACTATAAATAGTTACTAAGGAGTAATAAACAGAACAAGATTCGAAAATTTATTTAAATAATATTTAAAGCGAAAATATAATGTTTTGCAAAATACATTAATGAATATACAGAATGTTTAACTATTTACAATCGAAAATTATCTTAAAAAGCATTCAAAACCTTACGAAACACTGAAAAAATTTTGATAAGAAAAATGGATTTAGATAAAAAATATATACATCAAATAATTCGTAACATTTATTACGATTTGCAATATTTGTTTTAATGAAAATTCTTCAATCTTCGGATTAACAACCTAATATTAAAATAAACTTTGGTCAAATCTAGCTTATAAATTTAGAAGTTTCAAATGAACACAATAACATTTAGAACTGCGCATAATGAAACATTTTTTCTATAATCATATCTGGATTAAAATACGACAATGAATCATTATACATCGGTCGGGGAAGAGTGCATAAATAAATATGTATTTATAATATGATATGAAGGATATTCTCTTTTTGTTCTAATTTGTATGAATTAATGCCAACCATTGTGAATTTAGGCATATAATTTCCTTTGCATTTCTTTTTGGTGGTTTAATTAGTGCACTTTTAGCGGAATATTCTATTTTTTGACCTTTCCCTGTAATATAAGAAAAACCAAGGATTCTTCCTATAATGATTTCATTTTTACATACATCAATAAATGCACTATTCGACCATATCGACCATTAAATTTCTTCGAGTTGGACGACATGATTTAGATATTTCTTTTCAGAATCGTTATCTACTTTTAATTTTCGTTATCAGCGACTTCCTTTTATTCTATCCAAGCTCTATCATTACTTAATTTATTGATAATATTTGAATAAATCCAGCAAAGAATATTTTTACGGATGATAGATTTTCTCCTATTTTCATCACTGTAATGCACAAATGGCCCGTCAGGTGAAAACAACTTCTTCTTTTTCCTCTTTAATCTTTTCTGAAGAAAGCATCAGATTTAGATCTTCTTCTACTTTTTCATCTACTTCTTCATTTCTATTTGTATTGAAATTTCATTTTTAGTAGAAATAATTTCGTCATCGGTAGATCCTCTTCATTATTTGTGCATTCAGTCTCTTTTTTGCTTCTCAATTTAAAATTTTTAAGCGAAGATAAAATATTATCTTTCGAAGTACCAGCTTAGCCTAAAAGAAGAAAGTTCTGATGCGTCTTCTCGGAAACGAAAAATATTGACAAACATTTCGTTTTCTATCAGTAAATTGTTTGCACAGAGAATATCTTTAATTTCTTTTCCACGTTGTAATCTTCGTTCATACTGTGGAAAAATATAATTTTTTCTGGTGTATGTATATGATAATATGACGATAATATGACGTGAGCTTGAAGTTGGGTCCTCTATACGCGATAGATAAATTCAAGCATATTAAAATTTAAGACTGTTGAATATGTTGAGGTTAAAGATCTTGCAGCTCGAAAAAACTGTTCACACGGTTGACTATTATATAATCATGGAACAAAAAGTTCTGGTAAATCTTCTTGCCTAAATAAATTAACTGCAGCACACAATAGCATGTGCGTTTATTTCAATATAGGTGTACGCATAGTAATAAAATTTTGTAAGAAGCTGTTCTCTAAAAGTCATTGTCGCCAAATCCCTAAAAAGAAAATGCTTTTCCAAATCAAATAAATTCGTTCAATTGCAGCAACATTTTCCTTGAGTTGCATTATGCGTAAAATCTTCGCACACTGAATCTAAGTCAAATGAAACAGATATTTTCAATCGAAAATTCATTTTATCCTTATTGTTGATATCAGTCATTGTCAAACCATGCTCTTTTTTTCCCTTTTCAGCGATTAGTATTCTTAGATGCATCGATGATGCCAAGAGGCATAACATAAGGTTTTAAAAATTTATTCCGCAGTTTTCCAACGTGAGTCATGTCTTGAATATACATTTCGGACTGATTCAATGATTCAAAAAACCATCCTTGCTATTCTAGTGATAAATCAGGATATCTGTAAATAGGCATATTTTTCATGGCATTGAGCAAACATGGGTCACCATCAGATGAAAACCTACAATAGAGATTCCATGAAAGGTTGCTTCTTTTTTCATTCACTTCCATCGTTCCATTATAGAAGCAATAAAATAATTGTCTGAACAATTGTCCAAAGATCACTAGATAAAATGTAACACTATCATGCAGCGATTGTGCCATTATGACATAAGCATAATTTGCGACGGTCCTCAAAATATTTTTCAATTGTAGCAGCAGAAGTTGCCTTGAACGAATCACAAATTGATAAACCTTTATCATTTAATGGCACAAAGCCTTATTCTATTATTTCATTCCATTGAGAATCATACTGAATACGGCCATTGATTCTTGTTGAATCTTCACTTATCCAGACTAACGTAGGAAGCTGCCTTTCTTGTAGATATATTTTTAACTCATGAAAATAAAAATGTCTTTCGCGTACAGGTTCGTTCATATTTTGTATATATACAGCGACGACTGATTGTTGTTACTGATGGAAGAGAGGCAAATAGATTTTTTTGCAGAGTTTCATACATGTTTCGTCCATCCAAAATAAATATGTATGATGCAAATAATTTCAAATCCTGTTGATATCTATGCCCACTTATGTCTTTTTCTATTAATCTGAGCTTTGTACCAAAGATTTGAGAAGATGACTTGAAGTAAAGTGATTGCAGTTTTTAAATTACATTTTTGTTTCTAAATAAGCCGATATAATTTTCTTCAAATTATTATTTTTTATCAAAATCGAATCCATATTATTAAAAATATCGACATAGTTCGTAATTCTTAATTGCCCTTTAATTGCACTATTTAAAGATTATCTTCATCGTTCTAATCTTGAATATTTTATTTATATTTTGAATTTTGAGTAATTTCCATTTTGACAAACTATGGAAGAGATTTTATTTTTGAGACTCTTTGTTTGAAGAACCTTTACTTCGTCGGATTCTAAAAATTCGAAGTATTATTTTCTTCTTGACTTTTTTGCAATTCTGATTTAACTAAAGATTTAATTTTAATTTCATCATTCGACTTACTGGCTTTCTTTGAAATGGAAGATTCTATAGAATTCAAGGTAATGTCTTTTTCGTCAGAATTTTTTGCTCCATCTGAAGGATGAACAGCCATTTTTTTCTTTTCTGTGTATGGACATTTTTTGAATCATTAGCAGAAGAATGATTAGATAGTAACAAAGGATCACTCAGATTTGCATCAATAGTCATATTTTGTGAAATTTTGTTAGAGGTAATTTTAGTGCATTTGCTCCACATTTGAACTCTCGAGTGAACTGGCATTAGATTTACGATTGCGATGTGTCTATTTCTTTATGGTGTTTGATGGCTGATTGACATGAAAAATTTTTAAATGTCTTTGATAATTTGATATCATCCACCTATTTGAAAATTTGCCTACATTTTGAGATTTATTTAGAATAAAAAATGCAATCAACTTGCGCAGAAAGTGATTGAAGCCCTAATTGAGAATCATTATTGTCATTATTAATTTTGACAGTAATGTTAACTACTGCAAGTTTTTCATTTTCGTGTTCATTTAATTAAATTTTGTTGTCAGCAAACGATTTTATACAGGTGGCTTAATTTCGATATTTGGATATTTTCCTATCCTTGTTCAGATAAATACTATCGTTTATAATATTTTTGTTGCTCAGTTGTGGAACTCGAATGATTCGGCTTTTTGGATTGCTTCCTTACATTACACTGAATATTAACTTTTTGCTGAAAATGTTTAACTATAACAAGTAACAAAATTTTATGACCCAGAATGCGAATGGACATTTAGCATATATGCCATAATAATCTTGTGCTGGTTTTGTTCATCGCGAAAATATTCCATATCACTTTTTGCAAATTTTTCCAAATTTCTTATATTTTCTTCTGAGAAAGTGCGCAAAGATAATATGTTGTCAAATCCAGTTAAAGTCAACAAGCTTTTCAAATACATTGGACTTTATTTGTTTCAATTTCATTCCATCATTGAACATCTATTCCTTTGCAATCATTTATTTCAACTGCATTCAACTATAAAAAGAATTGTAGTTTATTCTCAAGTATACCAGAAAAATAATATGATAAAAATTAAAAATATAATGTGATAAAAATGTCATTCTAATATACGTATTCAATAATTTAAATTTGTTTTAATTTGACAAAAGATTCTTAATATCTCAACATTGAAAATTCAGGAAAAAATTAATCTTAATACTGTACTTCATATACCAGGTGTATAAGCTTAAATCTACTGTTTGCTCATAGGTGGCATTAATGAGTGTACAAAGCTACCTTGGGCAATACACTTTTTTTTATGTGTTTGACATCTGTCAACATTAACCAGTGCACATCATCAGCAATTTCATACAACAACATACATTTTTTCTTTCGTAATCATGTCTAATTTTTTGCTAAAAAAACGCTGTGTGGGAAGCTTTTCTTTTCTGCTTCAATTTGAAGAAATCGGCTGCCGAATCGCATCGAATGCTTATGGAAGCCTATGGCGACAATGCTTTATCGGAAACAACGTGCAGAGATTAGTTTCGCCGGTTCAATGACGACAATTTTGATCTGAGTGACAAGAAGCGTGAAAATCGGCCCAGGAAGGTTGAGGACTGTCAATTGCAGGCTCTTTTGGACGAGGACGATACCCAATCGCAAAAAATGCTTGCCGAGCAATTGGGTATTTTTCAAGCAGCCATTTCCCTGCGGCTATATGCCATGAAGGTTCAAAAGATCATAAAATGGATGCCGCATGAACTGAACGATAGGCAGATGAAACGACACCAAAACACATGCCAAATTCTGCTTGCCAGACAAAAAAGAAAGTCGTTTCTGCATCGGATTGTAACAGGCGATGAAAAGTGGATCTATTTTCAGAATCCTAAACGCAAGAAATCTTGGGTTAATCCCGCCCAATCATCAACATCTTCCTCAAGACCAAATAGCTTCAGACGGAAGACGATGCTGTGTATTTAGTGGGATCAGGAGGGTCATCTACTACGAGTTGTTAAAACCTGGTGAAACTGTTAATGTTCACCACTACCACCAACAACTGATCAAATTGCACCGTGCTCTGCATGAAAAAAGGCCACATTATTGGAAAAGACATGACAAGCTGATTTTCCTCTACGACAACGCACCATCGCACACGTCAACAATGGTCCAAAACTACTTGGAGACACTCAATTGGGAAGTACTATCCCATCCCCTTACTCACCAGACCTGGCACCTTCTGACTATCACCTGTTTTCGTCGATGGGCCATGCGCTCGCTGAGCGGCACTTCGATTCTTACGAAGACGTCCGAAAATGATTTGATGAATGGTTTGCTTCGAAAGATGAGGAATTTTTTGGCGTGGTATACACAAATTGCCCGAAAGATGGGAAAAATGTACAGTTAGCGAGGGCAAGTACTTTGAATAAATTTGTTTTTGCTTCCTAGGAAAAAAAATATGTTTTTCTGACTAAAAAACAGTGGATTTAAGCTTATACACCTGGTACTTCATGGTAAACAATAAATATCTACGGCGTTGACAGTTTTATCCCACATATGTTGCGAGGGAATAGCGATAGCGATAGAAATAACACTTTCTTTTTTTTTAACTTATCAGAAATCAGATACGCAGATTTGATAGATTAAAAAATGGTATTATTTCTATCGCTAATATTTCCTCGCATTGTGTCTAAGACTTAATGCGGGGTTTACAATAGAAGTCTAGCAGTTGTAGGGTCTTAAGTCGTAGAAAATTGACCAATCACAGTCGAATATGAGAAGAATATCAAATGATTTTCAATTTTCTACGACTTAAGATCCTACGATCGCTATAACTTCTATTGCAGACCCCGCATAATTATTCAAAAGTAATTACGAATCCATTTAAATATTCTGTTATTTGAAATTATTTAAATACAATTATTTAAGAAAAAAGTAAAGCTTCTACAATTCATTCTATTAAAATATATTTGATTTTTCATATATACACCTTTTCATAATGAAAAAACAAATATTAATTTTGAACTGAATTATTTTATGTTTAGAGGTACAGCTTGGCACAGGACATAAGGAAAAAAGGAAAAAAATAATACAATATCGATCAAAAGTTTAATATATTTTTCTTGAAAAAATAAAGCAGATGAAATGTTCGAATTGATCGATAAATAATCGTACATTTATTTTAAGAACATATTTTTAAGAGAAGAAAAAGAGCTTTAAACAAAAGGCTTTTGATTTTGGATATGCTTCTGTATCATTTTTCTTCAACTACATCAAATTAAAACAATAAAAATCATAATAAACATATAATAATAATATTAACAACAATAATAATAATAATATGTTAAAAAATTAGAAAAAAATAAAATGTAAAATAATAAAATACTAAAAATGAATAATAAAAAAATTTGATAACTAGAGAAAAAACGTAGAACCCTCGTTTAAAATCCGCTAAATCGAGATAAATAAAAGTACTTTGATTTAACGGACATTTCTTTTTGATCATTGACATAAGCAGAATAATAATAATATTTTCGTTTTATTAATAATTATTTTCGTCTATCTATCTGATTATTCAGTCGTTCTTAAGTATCACTGTAGAATATTTATATTCAAATAATTTACAATATAATAAGTGAATTTTTTCGCCAAGTTAGTAAAACAAAAATTGCGACACGATTCTATTAAATTCATCTATTAAATTTGTCGTCATCAACATTCGAGATGACCGGTTCTATGGATGAAAACTTATTAACTAATTTTTTTCGAGAACTTTTTTATAATTTTGATGACAATTATAGTTAAATAAACTTTCAATTGTATATATAAACTTTTTATCAACTTGAAGTTAGTTTATTGGAAACTTTTGCAAAATATTTTTTGATGGAAAGCAATTAAATTCGTTAAAAATTTCCTTCAAAGTTTAACAGAATATTTACCTACTGATAGATCGTCTATAATGATAAAACTTCTTTTATATTCGCTTTTCATGTCAAAATTTAATTTATTTGTTTGCTATTTCTTTCCTTTGTTTATTCTCAAAATAGTCGTATCTAATACACACTAATGTTGTATATTATATGTACATAGCAGAGAGGGAACAGAACATACCTGTCTTTGTTTAACCTATACACATTAGCATTGTATAATATAGTTTATGTCTTTGTTTACGTTCACTTTGTAGAAATGGCGTCTCGAAAGATGCCAGATCAGAGATGATCAACATCGCGATCAACGCCATCAGTCGACGGTCTAACGCGACAATATAGCTACACACACTTAAGCATGATGCGGGGTCTACAAATCGTAGCGATCGTAGAGTTTTAAGTGGAAAATTAATCATAATCGAATATGAAAAGAATAATACACTATGATTCGTCAATTTTCTATGACTTAAGAACTATCGATTGTGATTTCTGTTGTAGATCCCACATTCTATGTGTCACATATTTTAAATGAAAATAATGCATAATATACCATATAATTATATGTTTTCTAACAGAGATTTCGTTTCAAGATATTAAAAATATATATATATAGAGTAATATTGAATAACAGTAATAATAAAAGTTTCACATTAAATTTACAAGTGAACATAAGCATTTAAATTTCCAATTAAATATACCATTTAACAACATTAAGGATTCAGATTATAAGTAAAAATATTGTCCGAAATTTAATTATTTGTAAGTACTAGTTGCAAAAAATTAGTTCTCTATTGAGAAATAAATTTATTTCTATTAATGTACTGATTAATGTACTGATTAAAAGAATTACTTTATATATATATATATTCATATTCATATATTTATATGACATTTTTAATAAAAATTTTAAAATATGATTTCATAAAATGATTCAAAAAACTTATCTATTCATTTTTTAATGAATTTGAAATCTGATCAATTTTGATTATCTAGCTAAAACTTTAATTTTATTCAGCGTATAAAATAAAAATTAATTCATGATCAATAATACATATCATATTTCCCTGATATGAGGATCCCTGATATTACAAAATAATAACAAACAAATTAACGATTAACAATTAAAAATTTATTATAAAACGAAAATTTATTATAAAATAATTATCTCACAAAATTGATAGTGAATAAATCAATAATTTAAAATTACATTATAAATAGTAATATTTGATGTTTTTTATCATATTATTAATTAGTATTCATTAAAGTAATTTAATTAATATTCATTTATTTTAACTATTTTTTATTTAATTATTAATCCACAACTAATGCAGTAAAATAGTTTTACAAGTAAAAAATAAGAGCAATAGTTACGATTACAAAAGATGTTTATATCGGTATATATAAAATAATATAATTAAATAAAAAATTAAGAGAAATTGCGGGAAATCATGGATTCGGCACTTTTTCGGGATTCGCTGATTTATCGGAATTTATCAGCCTTTGCTGGATTTTCATCGGATTTCGAGGAATTTATCGGACTCTGTCGGACTTCATCGAACTTCACCGAACTTCATTGGACTTCAAGATATTCATCAGATTTCGTCGGACTTCACCGGACTTCATCGGACTTCGAGGAATTCATCGGATTTCATCGGACTTTATCAGATTTTATTGGACTTCATTGGATTTCTGACAGAGTGTACATCAGAATTCAAGAGTGGTTACACCCTCGGGATAGATTTAATTTTTTGCTTTAAGAGAGAGGAGGGATCTGATTTATAACGCTAAAAAGTAGCTGTTTTTTGCGAATTTTTTATCAACAAATCATCTTTCCAAGTCAATCTTTCCTAATTTTTTCTAAAAAATTTTAGGGGTAATTTGTTATATATTTCAGTAATACAAAATAATTTTTTAATATTATATAAAAATAATGAATACCATAATAAGTATTAATTATTACTGTACTTCGGCATAAATGTTGTTAATTGACATGCAATGTGGAACCTGTAATTCTTGTCTGAGTAAAAAAAAAACCAAAAATTTTTTGAAATAATATTTTATCTTAAATGAACAAAAAATAGAAATAAAAAAAAATAGAAGAAAAATATCAAATTGTAAGAATTGTGGAACTTTGAAAAAAAAGTTACGATTTTGAATAAAATTTAGACTTTTTTATGCAGAAATAATTAATTACATTTTATGCAGACAGAAGTTAAATAATAATTAACTAATTTTTTAACAAATTAAAAATCTTTATTTTAGACCGCATATAAACACAATCATTATTAGAAAAATGCCTATTATGGAATCGTCGAAGCTGGATCTTCATTGCTTTAAAATAATTCACTCTTGAATTACTAATATAGGGTAACTCTGGCAATACACGCTGGGATTTACGCCGCAGAAAAAATAGAAGGAGTGGAGGTAATTTTCTCGCAACTACTCTATTACTATTCTGTCTTTATGTTATATTAGTATGCGCTGATTTCAGTTTCTTATTGTTAATTAAATTATTGTGAATTGAATCGATTTGTCATTGTGTTAAGTAGCGCCATCATAAATTATAATTTACATAAGATGATTACTGTAGGACATGCAAAAGCTTAGTGGTTATTTCGTGAGTGTAGAGGAATAGTAAAGCATTTTCTAACAAAATACAAGTACTTTGCTCTTGTATTCTTTATTTAATTTGTTGTATATCTCGACTGTTTGGGATATATTTTTAATAGGCGGGATTTATGCCCAAAGCATATAAAATGCACAAATTGATTTTAATGCACTAAATACAATAAACGCATTACATAAAATATGTACCTCATGTCATAACACTTATAATATTATACATCTGGGAAGATTGTACCATAATTATTATTTATTACTTCATATACATATTTATCATTTTCTTATTCCTTAATAAAATTTTATAAACGCATTTTATAAGTTATTATGTTATTTTACGTCTTATTTATATGCATTATTTGTAAATTTTTATGAGCCATACATATCTCTTCCCTCCCCCTATAAGTAGCCATATATCTCACTTCTATAGAATATGCGGCAAAAATGGTAAGGTTTAAAAAAGTTTATTTTTTAATACGAAATATAAATATTTCGGATTTCTAATATTTTTTTCATAATAGTAGACAATACAAAGTTTTTACTGATATACAATAGTTCGTTTACTTTAAACATAATAAATATTACTTAATAAATTAAGTTTTTAATAGATGCGACTGTATACTGGAATTATTCTGCACTCTATATATGTGTGTGTGTGTGTGTGTGTGTGTGTGTGTGTGTGCGTGCGTGCGTGCGTGCGTGCGTGCGTGCGTGCGTGTGTGTGTGTGTGTGTGTGTGTGTGTGTGTGTGTGTGTGTGTGTGTGTGTGTACTTGCATATATATCATATTGTAGTTTTTTTAGAACTTTTTTTAATATTGATTGTTTCACATATGCGATCTAAAATAAAGATTTTTAATATTGTTTATATTACGTCGCCTGAAAGAAAGACGTTGTTTCCTTATTGTATCGATTATTGTGAAGAATATTACTAAGGCCTCGGTGGTCTAATGACTTAAGATGCTTGTACGAAATACAAAAATTCCGAGTTCAAGTCCCGGCCGAGGTAATATTTTTCCTAATAAATTTATTAATAGTTTCAATATATTAACATCTTTATAATATGATGCTTGACAGTCAGTATCAACTTATTAAATTTAATTCGCGATTACTAGAGTTAGTTTTATTTGCGTTTATAGTCCGGAAAAACAATTCGGCGCGCAGTTCTAAAAAGATTATAATATGATATATATGCAAGTACATATGTAATGTATATATATATGTGTGTATATATATATATATATAT
>NW_017259282.1:33465-38558 GCF_001594045.1 Atta colombica | reverse complement strand
TATATAAAATATATATATAAAATGTATATATTAGTAATTCAAGATTTAATTATTTTAAAGCAAGAAGATCCAGCTTCAACAGAAAAATAGAATATGAAAAAAGAAATAAGTTTTAAAACGAGCTTTTATTAAAATAAAACAAGGAAATATAGTTTTAAATATGAAAGTATATGAAATTAAGTAATACTATAATGAACAACAAAAAGATTTATAATTCTTAAAAATTTATATTCTCCTAATTTTTATCAGAACTAATATTTTTAATTACTAAATATCTTATTGCAATAAAAGTAATACATGTCTTATTATAATAAAAAAGAGAAAACGACTTGATGTCATTTAAAGCCTAAATTTGTATCTAGAACATGCAACAAAGGATTAATCGGCTCACTCGTGGAACGAAGAAAAATTGATGTTTCTATGTTGCCGCTTTAAGCATTTCTCGGCAGCTTTCCAGCAATAAATCTTCATCTCTTTAGAAGGAGAAAGCTAGAAAGATAAAAGGGGGCGAGCATTTCGGGCAATATTGGTTTTAGGCAATAATTACTCGGTAACCATTAAGTTGAGAATACAGAACCGGAGATTTCGGTCGCAGCTGCAATAGTGTCATACTAATGAATCTGTTCTGCCCGTTCTCTCAGTCTCTCTCTCTCTCTCTCTCTCTCTCTCTCTTTCTCTCTCTCTCTCTCCTCTCTTCCTGCCTTCCTCTCTCTCCCTCCACCCTCTTATTCTTTTTGCTGTTCTTTATGATTTTTGAATCGAGTCAAAGTGCAATTATCGATAACTTGTGTCATGATATCAACAATTAAGAGAAAAGTAAAGTATTAACGTAAAAACAAATATCAATATTTTAACTGTATTTCGTTATTCACTGTGAATACTTATCGAATATCTACAGTATATGTAACATAAATATTATAAATTTTCATTGAATAATCAAATGTAACCTTTGAGTACAGTCCACTTGATACTACAAATGCTTCGAAGCATTTTTTGATTAATCAAAATCGACTTATGTAAACCTATAAAGATCATTTTTTAAGAAAATTTGTTTATAAAATATCTGCAACAAATCTTTCTAAAAATTGTGGGTATTTTAGTACACATATATTAAAGAATAAAAAAATATTTTTCTATTTCGAAAGCGTTAATTTTGTAACTGTGAATAAATGTTGATGCAATCTCTTCGCCGGAATCGTGAATCGGTGAGAAATCTAGCAGCTTTTTGTGTTTGTGTGAAAAAAAAAGCGAAATGTTTTCTTATTTTATATGACAGTACCTTGAATCTAAAGAATAATGTAAAAGTTGAAAATTGACATAATGTGGTACTTTAAAAACATAAATACTCCAAAAATTTTACTTTATTTGAGATAATAACAATTATTTTAATTAATTACGCTATGGAACAATTTTGAAAAAAATTGTTGGGGACAAAGCATTAAAAGAAAATTCACATTTTTTTTAATGAACTTTTTTTATTAACAACTTTTTAACGAACAACGAGCGACAGCTAAAATTTGTTCGAGGTCACTCGAGACATGATCTTGACAACATGTATATCAAGGTCAAAGTAATTAGAGGGTATCTCTTATTGCATAATTACCAAAAATTCTGTTAGTAGGAGAAATCGGAGTTACATGGACACAGGGACTAAGCTGGCACTTGAATTTTGAGTGGTAAAAATATATCTTATGAGTTCTCAATTTATATTGTAAATGACATCTCGTGTATCTTCTTTATCAATAAAGTTTGATTAATTTAGATTATTACGTTAGATGTTTTCGGTAGTCAAAAATAATTTTTGAGATTTCATTTTTCAAATTTTTTTACAGTGATGCTATGAAAGCAGTAATTGAAAATTTTTTAGAATCGATCAGCAAATTATTAAGCTTTCATAGCTAGTATATTGAGATCATTCGAGAAAATGTTTACATATGTACCTAAAAATACTCCCTTTATCACCATCTTGATTACTTTGATAAAGAAATGCATTAGAATAAGATAAATGGATGGCGAATGAGATGGCGAACGCTTTCATCAAATACTTATATCAATTAATGAAAGCTTGCTATAAAAAAAAATTACATGCATTGCTAAGCGATATTTATAGGTAATTTCATAAAATATGTGACAGAGAGGATAAAAACGAAAATACAGCGTCTAATGATTTAGAATTATTTATTTTCTAAATATGCGCTTCGGCGATGTAATCAAATTAATAGTTTTCTTAAAAAATTTTATAATATAGAAAAAAAAGTCAATTTATCATTCATTTTGCTCAACTTTGAAGTTTCATAAATAAAAAATCGAATTAATCTTGGCTCTAACTAAACACTTTGACATTCCATCTGCTCATACCTAGTACTAACAGGATTTTTTACAGTGCTTTTTCCGCAAAATTTGTGTCCACTGTGTTATTTTACTAATTTTATATGTTCATCGACAAATTATAACATTAAACAATATGTATGTGTCAAGCTCAAAAACCGAAAACGCAAGGAGAGTGAAAAAACCACAACGCATTATGATTTTTGAGATTCAGCCACAATGCAAAATTCATGCTATAGCCCTTTCAAAAACGCTCGCAACGCGTTTTGGCAAATTAAAAAAGATCACAAATTGAAATTCATGTTGTGGTTTTTCTTGACACTCGATTAATACGCGTTCTGGTTAAGTTAAAATACCACAACGCGTTTTGGATGTCTTTTATTATGAATAAATGAATATGTAAATGATCATAACATGATCATTATCTGTCACGTAGACAGTGGAGTGTATAGACTAATGCTTATTACGGCTACGCCGTCCCGAACAAAAAAGTAACATATCTTATCCGCTTGGGGCGGATAACCATTTAAAAGTTGCAGCCTAGATGTCCGCTTGGAATATTTCTAATCCATGAAGACAGTGCAGTGTGAAAACAGTCTTTTTAAATCAGTTTTTTTATTGTCTAGGCAGGCTACAAGCGGATAGGATATGTTATTTCTTTTTGTTCGGAGCGGTATAGCCCGAACCAATAAGCACTAGTAAAAAAATAGCACTCTATACACTCCACTGTCTTTGAAAATTGATCGTGTGACTGAATCTCAAAAGTCATACCGCATTATGGTTTTTTCGCTCTATGTTTTCGGTCTTTGAGCTTAACATATATATAACTCGAATAGATTTTGAATCTTTCTTGCTAGTTTCGAAAAATTTGTTTCGAGATAAATGCATTTAAATTTTCGGTATTGGAAAATAAAAAAAAAGTAAATTTACAGCTGTTGTACCTTTGAGTGTTAGGATACAAATTGTGAGCCAAAAACGAGATAGAAAGAAATAAATCACTTTCATAATTATTAACACACTTTTACTAAGCAATGTTATAATCTATCATTTTAGTTAACACTTGACAAATATTCACTTTCGACTCGATTCTTGCGAACAATTTCTGATCGCATTAACTATAACTCGGACGTTCAAGCGCGTGAAGCTATAAACGCGTACGGACGTAGTCTCGTTGACAGCTGATAAGATAACTCTGGACTGTATGCCACAGAGTATGTTAATAAATCCGCTCAAGCTGCTGACCTGGCCTAAACTTGATTAGTTGTTCGAGCTGATTTCGATCATTGCCTTTTCCGAATGCAATCAGTGCTCACGATTTTCCAATTTGACAGGCAATCGCTTCAGTCTTTTTGCAACTTGCGAAAGACAGCTTTGCATTATTTGCTCGTTACTTCCACAAGATTTATTTTCGCAATTTGTAGAGACTTCTTCAAAAATCAATGGTTTGCAGATCATCTACTTTGCAATTGCTAGGTGCTTACATTAATTAATTTTCATTTTACACTTCAATTGCTATAACACAGCTAATGTGTTATTCCAGGCCCATATAATAGTCCTTTAACATCCTTGTAGAACTCGTTTGACTCGAGTTGTTTACGAGTCAGTCGAACCACTTTAATACTGTTAAAACTATGACGCTCCTGCCTCGTTATCCGCTCAGCGTCGCAATTATCAGTGAAAAATATGCATTGTATTCCAATCTTGATGGTCAGTATTTTTATTATTTTTAAAATATCCTTCGTTGAAAATCCTAGCAGAAATAAAGGTAACAATGTTCGATAATTTTTTCTCCCAGAATGTATATTTTGGAGTTATACACCAAATCATAAAACTTTTATTTGTATTTTGTGTGTGCCCACCTAAACATCTCTGTTAGATAATTCTTCGTAAATGGACAGCAAATGTTTCGCAATGTAAATGGTCAGTAAATGTTTTGTATAGGATAAAGCACAGACGGATGAATAAAATATATATCTAAAGCCTGAGTAACATGATATATATTTCCATCAACTCTCATGTGCTTTATCCTATAAATCCTATAATTCCGAAGTTAGTGAACTGATTGTCATGAAGTTTTTGGAAGCTTCGTCACACGCATATTAACGCTTTTGCTTCCTTTTGGATAGAACATCTTGGCGTGGATTTCATCACAGGAAATTTGAAGGATTGTTATCCTGGGACGATTGTTGTCGCATATCGCCTTTGCGTGATAAATTAACAAAATACAAATAGATTTATATCTGCTCAAAAAAACATCTGCCTTTATCTATTATTACCGTTGACCGAACGGAACAAAAAGTCTTGGCGCGCGCCGTCTTACACTCATATACCTGTGCATAATAAATGAGTTGTAGCTTCCTTAAATTTTACGAAGATATTTCTTTACATTTAGTATTATTGATTAAGAAGATGCTGGAGTAGGTATACTAGTGGTGTTCTAATCCAGATCTTCTGAGGGGAGCGCGGGACTCGGGATACTCATAGGCGAAAGGAAGCGGAGCACGGAGGATACTTGTAGGCGAGGGAAAGCGGGAAATACTCGTAAGCGCGGAGATCAATTAGACACCCGCCGCCGCTCATCGCTCTTCCCTAGAATGCGTCGCGATATTATAATGCAAACAAAGAGTTGATATTTTTTTAAGAAAAAATAATAATAAATTATATAAAATAAACTTTATTCATCTTCTCCTCGTCTTTCTCCTCTTCAGCCTCCTTTTCCTCCTTCTCCTTCTCTCCTCTTCTTCCTACTCTTTCATTGAGGACAT
>NW_017259282.1:8019-33365 GCF_001594045.1 Atta colombica | reverse complement strand
CACACACACACACACACACACACACACACACACACACACACACACACACACACACACATATATATATAGTATATATAGTATATATCTTCATAAGTATTATACTCGTGCGAGGACAAGACTTGGCAAAGACTAACGGTGAGAAGCCCTTAACAATGCTGTATACATTTTACTTTTGCTGAATGAAACACTTAAGAAAGAAATGAAAGACTTCAAATCATAAATAAATGTTTGTAGCCTATAGAATTATAAAACCTTAGACACTGCAAAAAATGCGTAAATAAGGCTCGCATGTTAGAAAAAAATAAAGCGCGATAAAGTATAAATATTAAGTGTGAGAAAAAGTTCGTGACGTTTTTCCCATTACATGGCATTAAAAAAACGCCACGAACTTTTTCCCACCCCTAACGTCCTTTTTTTATGACATAATTTTAAGAACAATACATTGCGTTTTTTTTTCTTTTTCTTTTTTACTAGGCGCAAAGGATATGACAGATGGATTGTAAAATAAAGAACATATATATATATATATATATACGAATGAATTTTTTTTTTCTTATTCATATCTTATTACACTGATTTTTCGTACATATTAAAAATTAAACTTAATAGCTCGCAATCGACGAGCTGATGTCCATTGAAGATGTCGCTATGGCACATAGCGGATGCGATATTAGAGAATCGCATCGACGAGTCGGACTAATCGTTCGAACGTTACATCGATGTACCCATCAAACTCAAACATAGCGTAGCGTCGTTTCAGTCGTTGTTATGCGTACGAACAAAGAATTGAGACATATGAGCGTAACATTGTTCAGCGCGCAAATTCTGATCGTTAGCGGTCCAATGTTTATGAAATTGTATTCATTACGAAGCATCTTGTAAATATTCCATCGCTGCTCGTAGAGGCCCTTTTACGTTTCGAGAGACAGCGACAGTTCGTGATGATCTCTACGTAACTCGGTGGATCAACATGATTCCAATTTTTAAAAATTTGTAGCTGGTATTCGTCGGGTCGTAACGTCTGCTCAGTAAACACACCGCGCGATGCTCCCTGCATGCTGTGCCTGCGTACGTGCGCGCGTATGCGTATACTGTGCGTGTACGTGTGCGTGTGCGCATAATGTTGAGAACATTTTCCTTTTTGTATAGAACGTTGAAACTTACACGTTATATTCCTTCTTTGTGTCATATGATGCTGTCTCTTTGGCGAAGTAAGGAAGTGAAAAGCCTTTTTTTAAGATATGAAAAAAAAATTTATTCTGGTATTAAACAAATATAATCACTTTCTTAATTAAGTATAATAAATTATCTATAAGATCTATTTAACAGAAAAATTATATTTAATCATTAACTGAGATTAATCATTATTTTTATAAAATTTAGCTCTTTCAAAATGATTTTGAAAAAGCTACAACCTATTTTGAAAGAGCCGAATACTAAATTATTTAATCCGTATAATAAATCAAACTAATCAGGACTCCTTAAGAATCAAAAAAGAAAGGATATGGGCAATAGGAGTCAAGCGCAGAAGACGTCGCACAAATAATATATTTATCAAATTTCTTTATTCACTTGAGCTTTATCCATTGAATTTTATATTTGAGAATATTAATCGTTTGAAGAAAATTGTTATGGCTAGTAATAGAAAGAGGGTTGTTAATGATAATAGGATTGAAGCAGTGCAGCCTTCGTGGTTTACTGTTCCTTTCGTTCATGATACTACTGAGAAGTTAAGCAGATTGAATAGCGTATGAGGGTATCATTCATAGTAAATAATAAATTGCGAGAATTCATTAAGGTGCATAAGAACCTTTTACTGCGTGACAAGAAGTCGAATGTTGTTTATAAGATCTCGTGTAAAAGTTGCGATACAAGTTATGTGGGATAGACGTGTAGACAGCAGAGGTCAAGAGGTTATGAAGCATAAGAATCACATCAGATGGAACACCTCTACTTGTAATGTCATAACGGAGCATTGCATTACAAGAGAGCCATGATTTCGATTGGGACAACGTTACAATACTGGGCGAGAAGCCTCATTATAGGAAGAGATTGATTTCGGAGATGATATTTATCAGGAGACAGACGCACGGACTCAACTTGCAGACGGATATGGAGGGACTTCCCAAGCCTCCTATCTCCCGATCATAGACAAGCTATAAAGACTAGTTGAGAGACTTATTGTCACGTCTAATCAATCAGTGTCGTTCATACGCAGTAATGAGTCTTTCCGTGATTTTTGATTACTTTCCAACTTTCATTTTCATGAACTTTCATTTTCAATTGATTTTAATGTTAAATGTTTCCATTTATAACCTTGAATAATACTAGCTAAAATTAAAAATGATTCATTGTGTCTAATACTAACTGGCCAAAATATTAAGAATCGGTTTTTGAATAATTTATAGTAATATTTGCGATATATATAGTTTGTGATTTGTGATCAGGATATGTCCTTATTTTCGGGATAATTAATTATATAATCTTAAAGTTTTTTGATAAATTAGTTTTTCTTATTCTCTATTCCCATCACTTTCATCATTTCCTTATTTTCATTCCTTATTTTCTTTTTTCTTTTTTTTTTCATTCTTTTTGAGTTTAATTCTGACATTTAAATTCTTGAGATAGAGGAGCTCACCATGACAGGATAATTTTTATTTACAATCTATTTATGTTAGTTTGTGTTGTCTCTGAGGAGAGTTCAAACGAAACATGTAGGCGTTTTAGTGAATAAAGAAGTTTTACACTTCATAGATATATTATTTGCGCGACGTCTTCTGCGCTTGATTCCTACTGCCCGTATCCTTTCCAATTTTTAAATTATTCAAGTTTTAATGTAAATAAAATCAAAATATTATTCTATAACAAATATAATTTTTTTTAGGAAATTAATAAACGTATGGAAGACATAATGTTTCTAATTAAAAACACGTATTGCAAAAGAAAATTTCCTTTATTGCCACATGAAGTATGAGCCTAACCAGAGCAATTGCACAATTTGCATTGATACTAGCCTTCACTACTTATAGAATAATCTATTGAACAGATAGCAATTATTATCATTATGTTTCATTGCATTATATCGTAGCCAACTTTGATGATTTGGTATTTTTAGAGATTGCCATAGTATTAAATGCAATCTATCTCAGTTTCTGAAATTTTATCAAGTGAGTCATTGTTATGTAATAAAATGTCTTGATCATTTTGGCTGCTGTCACTAATTTTAAATTTTTTCCTAAGATTTTATAAATTTTTTTGTAGCCACATTGTGTATTTTCTTCTTTTTAGATTTTGATTTATTTTTTTTTCTAATACTCTTTGCTTTTCTAGTGTGTCTGTTATAATTGCTGAATTCATTGAATTTTATCTATTGTCTTTTTTCTAGGCTCTGCTTTTGGAAAAGAACGTACATGTTCAAGTGACTATATTTTTTGCAGAAATGCTAAGTTATAGCGATGATTCGGATTCTTTAATTACAAGAGTTGGTTCTCGAGTTACGTGTTACTTTCACAATGTTAGATTATTCTTCTGATTGTATTGGGAGTCTCTCAGTAGGTAGAGGTCGATCAATAATATATGAAGGAAGAAAGTCTTCATCTGAGAATATGTTTGAATTTAATGGATATATGCGGTTTTAGCAAATCCTGTGTCAAATTGAGGCTTGAAAGACGTCAAAAATGCTTCTCTAATGAATTGACTTACATGATAAATAGTCACTGTAATCAGGATTTCATAACATCCATTCATTCATTACTATTTTATATCCTGATTTAAATGGCGCGAACACAGTCACATCAAGTGCTTGTAACTGGCTGTGATGGGAAAGTTAAAATAATTATATGATTTTTTTCTACCGAATTCTACGACTGAAAAATTTACATGTATACAATGATTATCCATAAGGATCAACGCAGGATTTTCTTTCGTTAGATTAACAAAATGCTGAAGTAATGACATGAAACATTTTTCATTCATCCAACCACTACCATTAGCCAAGAGCACCTACTAGGCCATTAACTAATATAATATCTTTGTAACGAATTCTTGGAAATATAAAAACAGGTGGCAGTGAGGATCCAGAAGCATTGATCATGAAAAATACTGTCTAAGTTCTCTAGTTCAGAAAGTAACCTGTCCCATTTGCTTTGTCCCACACTCAGCTATTACATTTCAACAAAATAAATATTAGCATGTTTTTTGAGAAATTAACTGCACTTTTAACCAAGTATAAATTTCTTTCACATTTTTAACTTTGATGAGACCGGTTGCAGTACTGTCACAATTCCTTCAAAGTAATAGCATTCGATAAAAAAAATACTTGTTTCAAAAGTTAATAATCGTAAATAAATGAAAAATACTTGGAAATTTAACTCAAGAAATGTAATTTTTGTGACAATTTCGCATCTTTCATTACGACATTTTGATGAGGATTATCAAATATATATAGACGACGTAGTTATAGCACTGTTATCAAATGAAAATTTGATTTTTAAATACAAAATGGCTTTTTCAAAACATGTCTCTTTCATGCCCACTGTTCCGAAATAATCATTGATTTGAATGTGTTCTTGGCGATGGTAAGTAAACAGACGCTCATAGACACCGAGTTGTCACCGTTCAAAACATGCGTGTACCTCATTCTAATCACGCTGTTTATCTCAGATGGCACGCGACCCCCCCCTCCCCCGTGCGCGATACTCGAAAAGATGACGATCGTGCATACATTCCGCGTGCGAGAAATCAGTTCACTTTCCGATCCTGATCAATACGGATCTATTCATTTGTAACGCTTCTTGTCCTGAAGCCGAAGTGCGAATCACACCGACGTTCTGTCGCATATTACCGCTTTTGTTACCTAACGTTCTCGGTATACGCACATCGCGAGGGCAGGCAGTAGTGTGTACGAATTGCCTGAGTTTCCGATGAGATTTGCCGGCTTCGCTACCGCGCAAAATATATTTTCTTCTGAACTGTGAAAAAACTACTCGATGTCATCCAGGTGAGAATTATCGGTGCACGCATTTTAACGAATGCACAAGTTATTGGTCTATAAGCCTACCTCCTGCTTTAAATACATCTTAAATTCGATTCAATAATAAAGGTTCGAATCGTTACAACAAAGGGAATCATTGTTATTGTATGATGTGCTGCCTTGGCGAAGCCTTTCTTATAAGGTGTCACAAATACACACACATATTTTGGTCCTTCGAACCGAATCAAGGAAAGTTATGATTTGCTTGACTCTCGAAAATTCCGAGTCGTGCCTTTCCGTTGGAAATCATATCGTCTCTCGACGAACTGATGAATATGCAGAACCAGCAGATGGGCTATATCTCGCACACTCATTAATTTTAAGAAGCTGGGACAGGCCAAGATGACACGTGCATAACGCGGCAACGTTTCACAACTTTCAAGGAGACCGCCAGATGTCAGGAGCTGGAAAATTACAAAATTAATTACAAAATTAATTTAATTGCAAAATTACGCTAGCTGCGGACGAAAAACTGAAGACAACCCATGCATACTTCACTCAGAACTATCTCCTAACGTATGAGGACTGTTTTCACGAAGCTACTATGTGGTTAAGGTACTACCGACTATATGGCTAAGGTACTGAATTGTCACGAAGTCCGCGAACCCTCCATTCCACTGCACATGACATAAATGATGTTAATAACTCGTTCCGACCATCTTCCGAGAATCAACCTGCCGACCTTCGACGGGAGTTTCGACAAATGGGAATGCTTTCGATAAATTTAAATCGATGATCCATGATGATCAGAGTTTATCGAATATTGAGCGTATGCATTATTTGTGTTCGTGTAAAGGAGGATGCAAGTAACGCTCTTGAACATTTCGCGGTAACGGTAATGATAATTTCACTATCACGTGAAATATTCTCGTTTCTCAGTATGATATAAACGTCACTTTATTACAATATATTTACAAAGGCTTTTCAATTTACCATCGCTCATGAAACTTCCAATTTTTCGCACACTTCGCGATCAACCAATAAAGCGATACAAGCCCTGAGTTGCGCAATCTCGGTTGCGCAATTGAACTTGGGATAATTGGCTTGTTTTTCTAGTTGCACAAAAACTCGATCATCGCGAAAAGCTTGGGAACTTAAACTAGATACTGTAGATTACTCGCGTTATCGCGAACTTGATCAATTTCTCGCATCTCACATTTGACACGATTGCACTCACAAATGCAGGTTGGAGAAGTCACAGACAACCTCCAAGAGGAAAACTCTCGCCTTCGTCTACCGTTCCATTCTTGTGTCCATTACGCAAAGCGAACTATCTATTGTATCAATGTTCTACATTCCTCAAGCAAACATCTCAACGTTTTGAATTCATTAAAAACCAAAAACGCTGTGTGAACTGTTTTCAGTACGAAGCATGCTGGGAAAGATTGTACAAATTCTCGCGCGTGTCGACAATGTAAACGGCATCACAAGCTGTTACATTTTGATAATTTTCTTTAAGCCTGTCGACATTAAGCAACCATCGACGTCCGCACCCACGAATAGCGAGAATGTAACCGTCGTCGCTATGCACTTGTTAGCGAAAACTGTAGCACTGAGCTACAAAATCTTACTCGCGACGGCGTGAGTGCGAGTTTATTCGCTTTATAAACATTTTGTCACTGTGCGTGCGCTCCTGGATTAAGGATCCATCTGTACGTTTATCTCCAAATCGCTTGCTCAATGCCTACGCTTTTCGAAAATTAATCGCTCCGTTTCCATTATCGGCATTAACGAAATGCAGTCCGTGTATCACATTGCCAAATTACGATTCCCCCGGCGTCTCACGACGGGACCTATGATCGTGTTTATACTTCGATCATTAACGAAATATTTATTGAATCGAGTAAATATCACGTATAATTGGAAACACATCGCCGGGCTTGAATTTGTCGATCATAATCCCATGAGTTCGGATCCGATCGACATCATAATCGATGCCGATCTTTTCAGCATGCTCGTTCTCGATGGTGTTCGAAAAGATTCCGAACATGAGCCTATCGCGCAAAATATGACACTCGGCTGGATTCTTTCCGGACCAATAGCCTCTTCTGATTACTGAGTCAATTTCCGCGCTTGCGCATTATGGTTCTTAAAACTTTCGATCGCGATCTTCGTTTTTGGGAGATTGAGGAAGTGCCTCAGAAAGTTCCTCGGAGTCCTTAGGAGCAGCAATGCGAAGAGCACTTCAGAACCACGCATTCCCATACACCGAACGAACGCTATATTATTCGCTATTATATCGTATTTCTTAATTTATGTTGGGCGCCAAGCACGAGGGAACGTGCCGCTCTTTGTTACTCTTCTACTTATTCTCAATATTTCTTTAATGCGACAAATGACAACCAACTGCTTAGCCTCGCACGGACAGCGGGGGTAAGATGATTCGGAGCGGAAGTGAATCGGAAGGCGAGAGAACAAATAAGAATTATTTCCTTTTAATGGTAAAATGACAGACATATATTTAATATTGATTAAGGGAACGATTACAATGGTCTACTTAAGTACACAATAATTCGTCTCTGTTGGCGATCTTGCTGCAGGTACGATGGATGTGTAATGGCACGGCACGGCGATCACCGTCTAAGCATTTCCTGCGGTATGATTGCTTTGAGGGCACTTGATCGAGAAAAATGAGATTTTTCTTGCTTTCCAAATTTTATTTAAACAGACCTCAAATGCGGGCGAACGTGTTTTACAGTAGCGGAGAGGATCTCAACGGTAGCGCGATAATATTTGTTCACCACGAGGCGAGACGCGTGCTATCGTCGAGGCAGTTAGAGCGGCCATAAGATCTGAATGTTTTAGATCGATTACGCGCGACGCATGCGTCGCTTAACAATCGACATCTCGTGGATTGATCGATTTTTTATCGATGTAATTAGACGATATGACTAGACGCCGTAAACAATAGGGATACCGAACAGTCTCAGTGCGAATATAAGCTCGTTATGATCAGACGTGATCCAATCACACAGCACAAAAGTACTCGGAAAGTAAATAGGTGACTCGCAAGAGTTATCACAAATTTATTTAATTTATCAATCAGCGTCTACAGCAATAATCGCGGCTTTTCTTCAAACATCGTACAATGCTTTTCTCTGTTCTACACGAAGCGCGATTTAAATAGCGGCATATAAGGCAAGATGGCGAATTAACATACAATCACACTAAAGAGATGCGGCGACTTCGCTGTAGCGAGAGGGCGGCAAGCTTTACATAAACTGAATACAAAAATCTATGTGAGCGAA
The DNA here is from genome assembly GCF_001594045.1 of Atta colombica. Taxonomy (NCBI): domain Eukaryota; kingdom Metazoa; phylum Arthropoda; class Insecta; order Hymenoptera; family Formicidae; genus Atta; species Atta colombica. The sequence goes on along the minus strand of NW_017259282.1, from coordinate 25,085 downwards.
CGGCAAGCGACAGTTAAAAGATTAATTACTCGTGCTCCCTGTACGGACCTCAGTCTGTCGGGTCGAATTCGACACGTGCTATTCCCTCGAGATTACGTTGTTGTGAATTGGTCACTTTACAGAATTTTTACGCTTGTCTTATCGGTAATCCTCTTCTCTCTTTTCTCTCGGTCTCTACGGTCTTCCCGTAAGCTCCTTTCGGCTCGGCTCATTCTAATTCTCGGTAACTCCACTCGTTGATGCTCGCTTTGTCGTGGATCTCGCATCCTCTCACAATCTATCTTGTGTTCGTGCCACAACGCAAGTGATTTCAGCAGGTCTTAGCGGAGGATACACAGACCACGCTGCTTTTCAGGAGTGAAGTTTCCCGGCGCTCGATAGCGGCGCCGTGCGACTCCGTGTGGGCTCGTAGCTTCTTGCGACTTGGGACCGAATCCGAAGTCCGCTAAGGTAGTCTTCTCGCCCGGGACTCTTCTCTGTCTAGCACGGAGCTTCTCCTGTTTTAGGCAATTCTTTTGGTTCGAGCTCAAGTCTGTCGTGGTCTTCTCGGCAAACGTTCTAGCTAGTTATTTTTAGTTATTTTCTAGTGCTTCTCTTGAGAAGCTATCTTATGCTGACGTATTGGCATCCTCCGTCTTCTATGTAACATAGGAGCGACACTAAAAGGGCGCAAATAATAAGCAGCAAATTAAAAAGAGTGATACGATCTGCGCCCCCGCTATTGAGAGTAATTCGGAACTTCCTCGGTGACGGTGATTCTCTGTCTCGTTTCGAAGCATTCGATTACATAATGCTTTTCGACGCGTATCTCTTTTTGCCAAAATCCAGATTTAAATCATGAATAAAACGCTGAATTTAGATAAAGTTTCACGTTACACAAATTATAATCGTCGAACACTAACATCTCGTGACATAATATTCTTTCGACTGATTTGCAGAGCAAAGACAACGTATCGCGGCTTCTCAAACTGAGTTGTCGTTTTGATGGCCCATGAATGCTTTGTCGTATTCCGTAACAGAGGATACTCATATAAATCTCACGAACGAATTCAACAAAATTCATGCTCAGATAAACCATTTTTCAATCGCTCGCAGTATTGATAATTTATTGATTTCATTACCACAATGTGAGGCCACTGTATTTTAAATAATTCAACCTCTGGCTCCGATACAGGATTTCTCACCAAGCAATTGTAATCCTGGCGCGCTTGTATCAAAATCAATTCGTGGCAAGCGTTAACGATCACGCATGTGTAATTTTTGCAAAAGCCCAACAACATATTGAAACGGCATGCAAAAATTAAAATGTCCTTCCTCCATATCAGATTTAGAATTCTATACGACGCAATCCAAGTTTTGTGTACATCATCGACATGTAATTCTTGATGATATTAATAACTGGACAACGTTTCTGTTGCGAATAATCTCCATATCATTAAGTTCATGAACGACACGCAATTATTTACAAACAATTATTTACACGCTGGAATCTGTTTTTTCTTTTTCACCGTCAATCTTCCTTCGATGTAGAGAAAACTTCCATACGATAAAGTGTACAAATCTTGTTATGGATATTCTTATCTTGTTGCTGTACTCGAACGTGTTGTCGAACGAGTTGTACCTGTGAGTCTCAATCTTGACGATCGTCAATGATCGACTTATCGATAATATCAATTATCTCAAAAGTTACGCGCCGCAAATCCCAAACATTGTAAAAATTTAATGTTGAAATTTTTCTTGCTGATGCAGCTGGATGAGCGAGTGTTATCGAGCAGCGACTTTGTAAAGAATGCGTTGTCTCTTTGCGTGCGTTTCGCTACATTTAACACAAGCATCACGTTAGCGCCATCATACGTGCAATCTGACGGTAATCTCCTCTCTGCAAAAATCGAGGAATCGATCGTCTTGGTCCACCATGCGACCATATTCGAATATCATTACATCCGTAATGCTCTTTGCGGTGATCGGCAGATAAATGATCTGCGGGTCTTTCCAATACGTTATATCTCGGCGGCACTCTCAGCGCAAATTTGTATATATTGTACCCTGTGCGTACCTTTGCTGTTGCTGTACGCGCCCGCGATCATGTTACGCGGATAACGTTTACGTTTTATGTTAATTATGTTGATCGACACGTCCGATTTGTGCCATCTTCGCGGTCACAGTATACACTTCGTTGAGAATCCCAGAAGCGATTCAATGCTATTTGCCAAAGATTATTCTGTAGGATTTAATTTCATCGTGTTATCGTATTTTGCATGGAGTGTAATCGGATATTCTCCACCCTCATCGTCGTCATTATTGTTATTATTGTTGCTGCTGCTGCTGCTATTGTTGTTGTTGTTGTTGTTGTCGCTCTGTGCAGCATCATCGGAAATGTCGCAACGAGAACATTTCCGAAAATTGCTCGTTTCAAAAATTCATTTATGTCGCGCACATCATACAAACTCAGAAACTTCTGCGTCGTCTTTGCCAAAATAAAATTAGTTGTTCGATTCATTTACGTTCAGTATTGTGTGATAAGTCTAAAATATCGTCAGGCCGAACTCGTAATCGCTATCAAATTTGTGGCGGAAAAGTAGTTCATCGTGAGGAGGCTACTTTCCCGCTTATTGCAAGTGTCAGTGACATCACGAAAAAAGCGTTAGACCAATACTGAGATTTCACAACACATCGTTGAACTTTTTGACAGATGCGTCTGTATTCGTAGAAACCACAGACGCATCTGTCCGTAGAAGTTCTGATCGTACATCTTATAGGACGTGCGATTGTACTCTATCGTCAGAACACTGTTCCCGAAATATCACATCAGTTCTTTAGATGGTCAAAGATTAAACTGACAAAGTACACGACGCACTTTTTCCTCTTCGCGTATGCTACCCAGTGAGTATCGGGGTGAGTTCCGTCCAGATTCACGATCCCGCTTTCGTTTCGACGCACGTCGTTCTTATATAACACGTTACGCATGAAAACACCTTTAAATGCACGTTTCGCGAGCACGTCCAATTTCACATTGCTACTTGTAGTACTGGTTGCATCCGAGGGCATTTTTATCGTACAGTCCGCATCTATATTTGTATAGAGCGGGATACACGGTCCTGTTTCGTGCCATCGTGACGTTGCAGCTCCTCGAGCTCACGTCGCGCAACTTTGCTCGTTTACTCCGCTAATCAAGAACCCAAGCGCGCCTAACATTGGCAGGAACGATAACGCGCAGCTTTGTTTCATCGTTGGTAGTAGTTTTTTTGTTGTTTTTATCCTCGTCTGCTGATTCGGCTTCATGCCTATGCTTGGTCTTGGCTTTCATCGCTGTCCAGACGGCAGCAGCGGTAGCACTCTCGCTCAGAGAATCTCTCGCGTTGACGTGACCTAATGCTTTATCGGTGAGTACATTTTCGCCGCGTGTCTATCGGAACGTTTGCGCCAAGAATATGCAATATCGTGTTCTCGCCACGCTGTATCGAGCAGATTTATATCACTTCTGGTTAATCGCTTCGTAAGCCGAATGTTTGCATCGCAAAACTGATAGCTCCAGATATATAATTCGCGTTTATCACTCGATTCAACAAATCGCAACTCGATGATTCGCTATAGTCCTTTATCTTCGGTGTCGTCGATGTCACCCGCTGCCACGACTGATTGTAGTGCTCATCGCAGCGATGATAGGTTCGAAATCCGCTTTCATGCGTTTCCGGAGATTTGTCCTATACGTGATCGATATAGTCATCGAACATGCGTAAGAGTACGACCTTCAGTATATACTGCAACTGCTCGGCGTTCAAGTCCTGAATTTCGAAAGGATGGCATAGCGTGAGATACATTTTCTTACTGCGCGACTTGCGGATTTGCCCTTTAAATAGGCGATTGAGGGCGCATAACCGTAGTGCGAGCATGAAATTCATACAGTAACCGTTAATAATACGCGTCATGAACTGTGCGAAATCGCGAATGATGGGAGATGGCGTGGAGAAACGCGGCGAAATGCTGCCGAATACTATACGCGCGATCATTTAGGCCCGTCGAATTGCTGCAAAACCAACATTCTCATAAACTTGCTTGAGTGAACGGCGTATTCGAGAACATGTACGTCTATCGACGAAATCGGTACTTTACGTTTTCCAATAACATTGATTCACCGAGCGATGAGCGTCCAAATTCTATCTTTATCTTTGATGACGTGCGACAAGCAGAATGTGATGAATATTTTTCGAAGGGCCACTACGCGACACCGACTGCTTCTTTCTCTGTCAAACATATGCGAGGATATCTAAACATTTGATTCACGACAACGCGAATCTGCTGATCTTGTTCAAATAGGATGGTATCAACTCGAAACACGTTTACAACGATCACGTGAACACCGATATGTTATACGACGAATTTTGCGCGTTATGTTGCGACTGTTGGCAACAAAAATATGGATTTCTAGTGATAGATAAGGACAGTGCACTTACAAACGGTAGACACAGAAAAGAATTTAAGGAGTTGGCGATACTGTAACTGATTAGTCGTTATCGATACTTCGCTAGAGACAAACATGGCAGATGTACATGAACATGAAAAATAAAAGTAAAAGAGATATAAACGAGTACAAACGATTCTCTTTCAAATGCCGTTGGTCCTATTTCGAAATCTTTTAAAATGGCCGACTTCCTTCCTTGGAGCATTTCCGAAATTTTGAAATTGCTGTATCTTCGAATCTTCTGAGATACAAACGAAAATAAGAGAGGTATAATCGGGTATAAACAATTCTCTTTCGGATGATATAAATGAAATTAAAAAATTTTAAAATTGCGCGCTGGCTATTTTTTATTTTTCGACAATGTTTTTTTGGGAAGCATACTGTAGCGCGACGCGTCACATCTGCGAGAAACTGTTCGCACAGGATACGCGAGTACGCGATCATTGCCATCTCACCGGTAGATATTATGGTCCAGCACATTCAAATTGCAATTTAAATTATAAAAATTTATATATTCTGATTGTAATTCATAATTTATCGAGCTATGATGCGCGTTTTATAATTAAAGAAATTACTACCGCATATGATAGACAAGTAAATCTCCTTCCAATAACAAAGGAAAAATATATTTCATTATTAAACATGTTAATACCAAAGATAAAAATAAAAATAACTTTCAGAAAAATTATATAGAATTAAGATTCATCGATTCTTTCAAATTTCTAAGTATAAGTCTCGATAAATTGGCATATCTCGATAAAGGTAAACTAAAAATTACAGTCTGAATTTTGCAAACTCAACGCTGAGGATTTTGATCTTCTCACATGTAAAGGTGTCTTTCCGTACGAGTACGTTGATTGCGTCGTAAAATTAGAGGACATGCGCTTACCATCGCGCGAATTATGTTATTAATTATTATTTTTGAGTTCGTTGACGGGCGACACCGTATCCGAGAGTGATTACGCTCACGCTGTGAATGTCTGGGCGATTTTATCTAGCGATTTTATTCGAAAAACTCGGCGAGTACAGTGATCTGGATTTGAAAACTCATGTCTTATTGTTAACTGATATTTTTGAAAATTCTTGCGAAAGTTGTAGCGCAAGTTACCTCAATCCCACACATTATCCAGTCGTGGTCTCAGTCGTGTTCCGACAGATACGCGCAGGCCAATAACAAATAAATGTATTCGTACGATTCGTCGAAATCGTCAATGTACTAGATGTATTGTAACGTGAATGATCTGAATCTTATGGGTGACGAACGGATGGACGATGTATCAACTACTACTCTATATCAAATTTCAATGGGTCAAAGACATCGAAGACGCTGCGAATTTTGACGCGAGAGTGATCGTCCACCAGATTTGTCCACCGATTATATTCTCGAGATTGTTCTTGAGCAGAGAGAAAGAGTGAAGCGGATTCAATCGGAAGCCGCCATTCGTTCGCCATTCGTTAGAGTGAGTAGGAGTTATGGTAGAAGTGTGATGGAACATACGGTGCTGCACATACTAGTATTGTATCGCGCTAGTATTGTATATGTACATGTATTAGGTGTACAACTTTGCTTCCGCCGTTTTTTTTCCGAAATTCGAAGCTTTATTGTAAAAAACTGGTTATACATTTATGATTCAAAGTATTGTCCATCGCTGGCCACTACTTTCTTCCATCTTTCGGGTAGCGTACAAATCCCGCGTCGAAAAAACTGGTCATCTTTTGAGGCTATCCACGAATCGATCCAATTTTTTACTTCTTCATAAGATCGGAAGTGCTGGTCAGCCAGGCCGTGTGTCATTGATCGAAACAAGTGATAGTCAGAGGGAGCAACGTCTGGAGAATACGGCGGGTGAGGTAGGACTTCCCATTTCAACGTTTCCAAGTATGTCTTGACCACTTTCGCAACATGGGGTCGAGCATTGTCATGCTGCAAAATCATCGTGTCTCTCGTTGTATTGCGGCCGTTTGTCTTTCAATGCTCGGCTCAAACGCATCAATTGCATTCGATATCGATCGCCTGTGATTGTTTCAGTCGGTTTTAACAGTTCATAATACACTACGCCGAGCTGGTCCCACCAAATACAGAGCATGATCTTGGACGTCAAAATCACCGTTCTTGAAGCGTTGAAACCACTCACGACACGTTCTTTCACTAATAGCGGCCTCATCATAAGTATTTGAGAGCATTCGATGAGCCTCAGCCGCAGATTTCTTCATATTGAAGCAAAAAATTAAAACCTCCCGCAAATGACGAGAATTTGGCTCGTAAACTGACATTTTCAATCGAGAATAACTTTATGATGCAGACACAAATCGATTAATGTTTCTATGGGGTTATGTTGACAGATGCCCAAGTTTATTGTATGACGTCTATGATCTATTTATTTCGACCACCACTTACCGCTAAAGCCATCTATAAGAAAACGGCGGAAGCAAAGTTGTATATCTAATACATGCACACGTGCACATTTGCAGAAGTGAACGGATAAATGGCAGAACTAAGAGAAGAGAACATATTCGTTTCCTTGATTCTCTCTGAATCATCTTGAGTATCTGCACTACATACTGATCTATCTTTCTATCCAATGCGCGATAAGCCATCTGGCAAGTGCGAGAATAAACTTCTAGCGACGCTGTACAAACAGCATTGCGTCCACTATTGTAACCTGCAACAATGTAGTCTTCGCGTAACAAAGATCCATTAGATGTTCAATCCGTCTGTCTCCGTGATTACATTGAACTCAATACACAGTTTAGAATGTGCGCAAAAAACGATTTCGGGGAAAATTTATATAAACTTATAATCTATGCACTATTCGGTAAAACTATGGAAAATGTTCAAAATCACGTAAAGATTTATTAACAAAATGAGATGGATAGTAGCGGAGGCAATGATCGCGAAGCCGAATTTCCATAGTCGTAGCGTTTTTGCGGAAAATTTTGATCGTCGTCGAACTATGCAAACTTGAGGTGAAGTTCAACAACCGATTTACGTGGGTATGTGCATACTTGATATGTTGAAAGTCTGCTTGAATTTCACCAAGAATACATGTCATCGATGATATCGCGACAAATGTAAAATCATGTACACAGACATGAACAGTCTCATTTACCATATAAAAATGCGAGGACATTTACGAGACGATGAAACGTGATATCGCTAGATTCGGCACGAGCGATTATCCGATGGATAACGCGTACGATATTTTTCGAGAACAAAAAAGTACGGATCTAATGAAGGATGAGAATAACGGTATGATAATGACCGAATTCGTTGGACTTTTAGCGAACATGTACACGGTAAAGGATGGCAAGAAGGATACTAAAAAGGCGAAAAGAGTAAAGAGAAATCGTAGTGCGAACGATAATATTCGACGATTATACACGATGTTTGAACGAAGAGATCGAAATAACTCATCGTCAATCGTGTATAAATTATACGAGGTGTACATGATATTTGAATCGAAAATCGCTCTGAGTTCATACGACGACAAACGATATGTTATTCCAGACTCGACGGAGATGTTACTATGGAGACATCGGCGGATACCTTTGTAATACTATATATATGTATTAACTATATATATGTATTAACAATAATATGACTATTGTGTTTTTACATTTTTTTATATTTTCATACAGTGTATTATTACTATTATAGTTCATGTATTACTATTTCTTATTATCTTAATGTGCACTTCGTGTATAGGATGCGACACCAAAATCCGGACAAATCGAACAATTTCTTTAAACAAAATGTTTTTAATAAAAAATTAAATATTACAAAAAATCCTTTTACGTGGCACTTGAGGGATCCCTGTAGAGCACAATATTATTCGATATATTCCCCGATATATCGATATATAGCTTGAATGATGGCCTCTATTTCCAGTCTGAAGCACGTTGTAATGAAGCGTTGTCCAATGAATGCTGCAATAATGATCCTTAATGACGTTACATTGGGATACCGAGACTTATTTGACCCTTTCAACTACGCTTCATACGTAGTAGTCCAAAGGATTTAAATCTGGGCTGTTGAGAGATCAAAATGGGAGCTGAGGTGAGCAACTCGACTTATCCTGGCAGCCTCAGAGAGTATCTGTCATATCTTTAATGTGTACGATTTGTATCGAATTTGTATCCTCCTCGGCAATTCGGCGCATTGTTGAATCGTTTACGCCAACAATCGATGCTAATTTTCGCAATGATTGTCCCAATCCGAAATCAGTGCTTGAGTTCTTTCAACGACAGCGGGGGTCCTCGCGGTTCTTTCGAGTGACTCTTCTTTGCTGGCATATTGAAACCTTCATTGGGCTGTTCTAAAACTGTATATTTTGCCACAACATCATAAACGATTTATTTCGAGTATCCAAAGAATCGAATTATTTTCGTTGCTGAGCGCCTAACGCGAAGGCCTTCGATGATCACGGCTTTTTGGTTATATTACTTGGTTTCAACATTGCAACTATTTTGAAAATATGACTATTTACTAGAAGCGTCAAGCTTTCTCGGACGCCAACAACAATCTCTAGCGGAAACACAATATAGCGGAAAATTTAAATTGAAATTTATCTGTATCTTGGTAACGCACGTGTATATACAAGATGATTCAGAAAAACTTCGTGTCCTTGCACAGAGTTCCTTGTGTTCCTGGCTGAATTCTAAGACGATTTTTCCTTTACTAAAATTTTATCTGATGCTTATTTTTGAATTATTAAAGGATGAAGTTATCGAATCATAAGTCGCTTATAGAAGACAGGGGCGGCGCCGAGCGCATTCACTGTCTGACGCGAATGATCACAAAAGGCACTCAGCGTTGCAATCAGTTGTTTAAGGCCAAAAAGTTATTATGTTTCATATAATAAAGCTCACACACGCGCGAGCGCGCGCACACATACACACACACACACACACACACACACACACACACACACACTCTCTCTCTCTCTCTCTCTCTCTCTCTCTGTCACTTATCTTGCAGAGATTCGCTGTCTTCATACCATCATTATTTAACGGATAAATTTCGCCCGAGTTGAAATTTTGCTTCTACTTTAAATCATAGTTTTAGAACGTATATAGACTCTAGATTTATAATAGGTTCTAATCTAATAAATTGAGTTCTTATATTGCACCTATAAATCTCAGTTTGAAAAATTTGAAAAATTGGAAAATTTTTTATTTTTAGGTTCACAAGAAATTTTCTGAATAGAAGCTGGAGATTAAGTAATATTAAAAGAGGTCCTATTTGATTGTTCAAATATCAAAAGATTTAATTAGTAAAAATTAATAAAGTTTTAATTGAAGTTGGAAGAGATTCAAAGTAGAACTAAAATTTCGATTCGCGTCACGATCATGAAGAAGTCTCTTCACATTCCTATATGATAAATTTATGTTCAAGTAATGAAACAGGAGTTTGTTTTTCTTTTAAAAATAGTATCTGAAGAACTGTAACACTTTAATCACTGATTTACTCACGCACTTGATCGATATCACATGAATGATTTACGAAGAGCGATTTACGAATTATTCTTCGATTTATTATTTTTAATTAGTACCGATTAATTATTTAATTCGAAATCAGGAATAAGAAATGCGTAATACATAATATACACACATACACAATCCGACGTGAAACCTGAACTCGACGACACAATCAAGCAAGTTAGATTTTACGAACAGAATTAAGTAACATAATAGAAATCTGATTTATCGACTTGTAATTGTTGGTAAGTCAGGATGCGACTAGAGGCTACATTGATTACAGCAGGCATTATTGGTTCATTTTACACTACAAATGTGTGTTTCGAGATTATTCACACTGAATCATAAGGTTCGTTCGCAGTATGTTCCAACATGCTCCAACCACATGCACCAGTATGCTTCTGCCATAATTCCGTATCTCCTTGCAGTAACGTAATGTCTATGACACTCACCGAGTTCCATGAACATATCATATCTACAACTTCTATTCAGAAAATTTCTTTTAAACCTAAAATAAAAATAAAAAATTTTCCAATTATTGGCATTTACAGGCTCAACGTAAGAACTCAATTCATTAGATTAGAACCTATTATAAATCTAGAATCTACATACGTCCTAAAACTATAATTCAAAGTAGAAGAAAATTTCAACTCGGACGAAATTTATTCGTGAAGGAACGACGACAGCGAATCTCTGCAAAAAGTAAGTGACAGAGAGAAAGAGAGAGAGAGAAAGAGAGAGAGAGAGAGTGGTGTGTATGTGTGTGTGTGTGTGTGTGTGTGTGTGCGCGCGCTCGCGCGCGCGTGTGAGCGTTTATTATGTGAGACAGAATTACTCTTTGTACTTAGACAACTGATTGAGATATTTCAATGAGTGCCCTTTATGGTCACTCGCGTCAGACGGTGAATGCGTCGTTCCTGCTTATCTATACGCGACCTGTAATTCGATAACTTTATCCTTTAATAACTCAAAAGTAAGCGTCGGAAAAATTTTTGTAAAGAAAAAGTCTTAGAATTCAGTCAGGAACACGTCTGTGCAAGGACATGGGATTTTTCTGAATCCCCACACACACACATATATATAATATATATATATATATATATATATATAGACATACATACACCCTGTATATATACACGCCAGCTGTATATATACACTAAGCTATCGATGGCGGATATTCAGCGCTTTGGAAATTAATGTTTTGATTGAAAATTGGGAACAGTCGAGAATTTCACGAACTATACTAGGAAATGATAATAATAAAGCGATTTGTTTGTTATTGAATTCTATTTATTATTTATAACTTAATACATAATATTTAACAAAAAGAGATATATATAATATTTATTTAACAAAAGGAAATCAAATGAAAATGAAACGCTGATATTTGTTAATTAATTTGAAAAAAAATTTTTATGCATAAATATGTAATTTTTATGCATAAATATGTTGCTGATATTTGTTAATTAACTTGAAAAAAAATTTTTATGCATAAATATGTTGCTGATATTTGTTAATTAACTTGAAAAAAAATTTTTATGCATAAATATGTATAAATATGTATAAATATACATAACATACATAAATATTCATGAATATTTATAATTATATATGAAATATGTCCATATACATGTTCATACATCCTTCTTTTTTTGTAAATTTCTTTAACCTTGATTTTTTCTAAAACAAAAAAAGTGCGAAAATTACCTTTTTAATTATTTTTAATTGTGTTGTTTTTAGATTACTATTATTTTTATTAGACTAAAAAATAATATTACATTTATGCATAAATATTTATACACAATTATAAATATTTATGCATGCAAAATTTTTTACCAGGATATGATAATGTCGGGAAATGATAATGAAAAAGTAATTTATTCGTCATCGATATTTATAAATTATACATGTATTAATACATAATAAAAGGAGATCTAATGAAAATGAAATTATACATACTATATTTGTTAAATTAGACGATAGTAATAACAAAGCAATCTATTCAATCTTGATCTCTTTGTTTATAAATTAATACGTAACAAAAGGAGATTGAATGGAAACAAAATTATATCCTATAATTGTTAATTAAGTTAGAAAATGATAATAAAGGCGCGATTTATTAGTTATCAATATCTATTTGTTTATAACTTATAATATTTAATCAAAGAAAATCAGATAACAACGAAATCCGCTGGTATTTGTTGTAACTAAGATAGGAAATGATAATGAAAAAGCGATTTATTATCTCTTACATCATATGTAGATAGATGAAAAAGAATTTCTTGAAATGAAGATTCTTCGATTTGAATTACATAAAAATGTAAATGTTTTAAAGCAGAGCAAACCTGCAATGCATCATAATCATGTAAAAATATTAGGAAGATTAGGTAAGCGATGTCTGCAATGAGATTTTAAGGCGTAAAGTTTAAGCTTCAAGCCCTAAATATTTCTTAGGGCTGAAATTTTATGCTTTAAAATCTCATTGAAGACGCCGTGTTTTTCAGTATTTTATGACTATTCACTGATTGTTAGAGAGAGATAGTTTTGACTCATTTTTACAAGCGTAAAAATTATCATTCAATTTAAACAATTAAAAATCTAATGATTTTTACATTTTTTAATGTTTTATGTAATATACCATATAAGTGTGTAAACCAAAATGTTTTGTTGACGAACGAATTATAAGTTTACTTCCATACATGGTAATATTCGATCATACAGGCACGAAATAGTTCAACTAATAATAGTCGTTACTATCAATGTATCATTACGATTTGTACACTATAACTTATTAATTATCATTATAATTTTTATCAATTATTATTATTATTGTTCTTATTATTATTTATATATTTTGTAATTATTAATAATTGACGTTAAGTTAAATTCTATCAAGTTAAATATACATAATCATCTTATCTCGATATTTATTTTGATATTATTATAGATGTATAAGCTTAAATCCGCTGTTTGCTTATAGATGGCATTAGTGAGCGTACAAAACTATCCTGGGCACACAACACACTTTTTTTTATGTGTTTGACATCTGTCAATATTAACTAGTGCACATCATCAGCAATTTCATACAACAATATACATTTTTTCTTTCGTAATCATATCTAGTTTTTTGCTAAAAAAAAAGCATATGCGGGAAGTTTTGTATTTCTGTTTCAATTTGAAGAAATCGGTTAACAAATCGCATCGAATGCTTGTGGAGGTCTATGGCGACAATGCTTTATCGGAAACAACGTGCAGAGATTGGTTTCGCCGGTTCAAGGATGACAATTTTGACCTGAGTGAAAATCAGCCCAGGAAGGAGGACTGTCAATTGCAGGCTCTTTTGGACGAGGATGATACCCAATCGCAAAAAAATGCTTGCCGAGCAATTGGGTATTTCTCAAGCAGCCATTTCCATGCAGCTACATGCCATGGGGAAGGTTCAAAAGATCGGAAAATGGGTGCCGCATGAACTGAATAGATAGGCAGATGGAGCGACGCCAAAACACATGCCAAATTCTGCTTGCCAGACAAAAAAGAAAGTCGTTCCTGCATCGGATTGTGACAGGCGATGAAAAGTGAATCTATTTTCAGAATCCTAAACGCAAGAAATCTTGGGTTGATCCCGCCCAACCATCAACATCTTCCTCAAGACCAAATAGCTTCGGACGGAAGACGCTGTGCGCGGATCAGGAAGGTGTCATCTACTACGAGCTGTTAAAACCTGGTGAAACTGTTAATGCTCATCGCTACCACCAACAACTGATCAAATTGCACTAAGCTGTGCGTGAAAAAAGGCCGCATTCTCGGAAAAGACATGACAAGCTGATTTTCCTTCATGACAACGCACCATCGCACATGTCAACAATGGTCCAAAATTACTTGGAGACATTCAACTGGTGCTACCCTCCCGCTTACTCACCAGATCTAGCACCTTCTGATTATCACCTGTTTTCGTCGATGGGCCACGCGCTCGCTAAGCGGCACTTCGATTCTTTCGAAAACATCCGAAATGGCTTGATGAGTGATTTGCTTCGAAAGATGAAGAATTTTTTTGGCGTGGTATACACAAATTGCCCGAAAGAGAGAAAAAATGTATAGTTAGCGAGGGCAAGTACTTTGAATAAATTTGTTTTTGCTTCCTAGGAAAAAAAATATGTTTTTCTGACTAAAAAACAGCGGATTTAAGCTTATACACCTATTGTAAGACGATGGTGGTGATGGGATTTTTAAAAATAGTTTTAGTGAAAAATCGCGATCACGAAACTCCATCCATTGTTATTGTTAATAATCAATTCGACACATTTTTCATCACCCGTGGAAATCTTAATGCATATGCACGCTGGCTTTTATTTGTGATTTTCTTCGTTCAATAATAATCATCTTTTATTACATTTCTATTCCAATGTCTCTTTTCATACTTATCCTCGTAACATTCGTCTTGTAATCGTGAGTACTTTCTGTCGTGAGTAAAGATCACTCAGAAACAGGCTCTCTGATGACTGTTCCATGTTTCTCACCACGTATACCTAATTCTCGATCGTGTAGGAACTGCACCATGATTCGCACACCTATGTCTCTCTTTTGCGGATTACCAAGAACATACAGCACATTATCTAAATTATAATCTTCATTGTCTCTACGTCCTCCATCATCATTCGTTCATTATCTCTTCAAAGACTTCCAAGTCTACTTCCAAGTCTTCTTCCATTTCTGTTATAAACACTTCGTTATAATATTCTCGACTTGTCGCAGAGCAGTTTCCAATATTCTCGACTATACTCTCGACATTCGCATGAGGGTTAGCCACTTTTCACGCCGCTCTTATTGCCAGCGATTCGACAGTCTCCCAAGATACCAACTGAAATATCGAGTACTTATGACCTATTTCGATACATCCAATGAACTCCAAGATTTCTCCGTTTCGTGAAAATTTCGACAAAATAGTTAGGACAAAGCGCGAACATAAAACTTAAATGTTAACGGTCACCGATCGGTGAGCGTGTCGACAATATTCAAGAAACATGTTATTTGAAATTTTCTCCAATGATATCGGAAACATAAACAAAAACATAGATCCTCAGATCAATGGCAATAAAATTTACAACAAAAGTTACAAACCATGTAGAGAAAAATCTATTTATACATGATCGGTTCCATAAATACAAAATTTAAATGTGGATCAAGGATCCTATGTAGATAAAAACTTATATTTTCAAAAGCAAGTTGAAGGACGTTTTCTCGTCAACAATAGGAAGTAGGTAAGATAAATGAGGATCACAAAGCATAGCTTTTAATTTTTTTATATTGTCGATCGTAAAATTTAAGTAAATACTTTCTAAATGAGAGAATGCATGTTCAAGTAATAAAAGAAAAATTAACGAAAAAAAAGGATATGTTCGATTTGAAGTACTCACTTTTGTGCGGTTACTTGCACATCCTGCCTTCCACATTTACTGCAGAAGAGTTATGTTTTGTTTAATAGTCAAAAAACGTCGGCGCTTCTCTTAACACGTCGCGACATGTCATCGATCTGACAGTGTATATAAACAGTGTACAAAGCTTTTTTCATTCAATCGTAAATTTTAGTTACGAGCAATAAGACATGGATCGAGTAAAAGAATATATACGTTGAAAATCGAGGAGTATCATCCCTTATCGCCAAGTCTGCCGAAGTCCACCAAGCTCATCACCATCGAAAGAAAAAGTGAGATATTGGGAATGCCCTGGCGAAAAAGCATCAAAATCGCCATTGTATTCCTCATCATCAACATCATCAGTGCTATCAAAATAAACCATAAGGTATCGCATTTAGGATGACTAGTGCTAATGCATTTTATTGCTATGCTAAGAAAAGCGAATAGTGATAAAAAAAGTTTTTGTTCTCTTTTTCCAAAAAGCGCTGCTAGCGATGTCCGAGCTACCGATCGCATTCGAACGCTGTCAATTGCGAAAAAAAAATATAATAAAATGAGAAAAATCAGTGTAAAATATATATAAAAAAATTCGGTCGCATCACTATATATATGTACTTTATTTTATCCATTCTACCCATTCTTTGTCCTTGACGGGCTAGTAAAAAAAAAACAACGTAAAAACTAAAACATAAAAAAAATATGAAACCGGAATTTACTAATAGATGGCCATAGCTGTCAATGTAGTTGCCGTCAGACGGCGTCATTGACGCCATTTCCTTGTTCTGATATCTGACAAAGATTTTCAACTCACAACAATACAAGTTTTATACAACAATATAGTTTATAATAGCATTGAACATGTCGTTTTGTGCCTGGAAACTACGATTTGCGGATAGCATTGATTTTCTGTTACCATTTGAAGAAAACTGCTGCAGAAACGTTTCGAATGCTTGTCGAAGATTACGGTAAGCATGCTCTTGGTAAATCACAGTGCTTTGAGTGGTTTAAAAAATTCAAAAGTGGCGATTTTGACGTGAGAAACGAAGAACGTGAAAAACCAACGAAAAAGTTTGAAGACAGCGAATTGTAAGCATTGTTGGATGAGGATGACGCTCAAACTCAAAAACAACTCGCGAATCGATTGAATGTGATACAAGAAGCCATCTCCATACGTTTGAAATCCATGGGAAAGATCCAGAAGATAGGAAAATGGGTTCCACATGAACTGAATGAAAGACAGCAGAAAAACCGAAAAACCACTTGCGAAATGCTGCTCGCCAGATACAAAAGAAAGTCATTTCTCCATCGAATTGTGACTGGCGACGAAAAATGGATATATTTTGAGAATCCTAAGCATAAAAGATCATGGGTAACTCCAGGCGAACCATCGACATCGACTGCAAGGCCAAATCACTATGGATGGAAGACAATGTTCTGTGTGGTGGGTCAGAAAGGTGTGATCTATTATGAGCTGCTAAACCTGGCGAAACCGTTAATACTGAATGCTACCGACAACAAATGATCACTTTGAATCAAGCTTTGTGTGAAAAACGATCAAAAAAACAAAAAAGGCAAAATGATTTTGCTTCATGATAATGCACCATCACACACAGCAAAACTCAAAGAAACGATTGAGGCATTTGGTTGGGAAATATTTTCGCATGCGGCTTATTCACCAGACTTGGCTCCGTCCGATTACCACTTATTTGCAT
>NW_017259282.1:7015-7696 GCF_001594045.1 Atta colombica | reverse complement strand
AAATCCATGGGAAAGATCCAGAAGATAGGAAAATGGGTTCCACATGAACTGAATGAAAGACAGCAGAAAAACCGAAAAACCACTTGCGAAATGCTGCTCGCCAGATACAAAAGAAAGTCATTTCTCCATCGAATTGTGACTGGCGACGAAAAATGGATATATTTTGAGAATCCTAAGCATAAAAGATCATGGGTAACTCCAGGCGAACCATCGACATCGACTGCAAGGCCAAATCACTATGGATGGAAGACAATGTTCTGTGTGGTGGGTCAGAAAGGTGTGATCTATTATGAGCTGCTAAACCTGGCGAAACCGTTAATACTGAATGCTACCGACAACAAATGATCACTTTGAATCAAGCTTTGTGTGAAAAACGATCAAAAAAACAAAAAAGGCAAAATGATTTTGCTTCATGATAATGCACCATCACACACAGCAAAACTCAAAGAAACGATTGAGGCATTTGGTTGGGAAATATTTTCGCATGCGGCTTATTCACCAGACTTGGCTCCGTCCGATTACCACTTATTTGCATCGCACTTGCTCAGCAGCGCTTCACTTCTTACGAAGATGTACGAAAATGGCTAGATGACTGGTTTGGCTCAAAAGAGCAACAATTTTTTTGGCGTGGCATTGTCAAACAGGTGGAAAAAATGTATGCTACCGATGGGCAATACTTCA
>NW_017259282.1:0-6915 GCF_001594045.1 Atta colombica | reverse complement strand
CAAAAGAGCAACAATTTTTTTGGCGTGGCATCCACAAATTGTCAAACAGGTGGAAAAATGTATACCTACCGATAGGCAATACTTCGAATAAAATATTTTATCATTTTCAATAAACGTATATTTTCTATAAAAAAATTCCGGTTTCATATTTACATATCTGATATGTTCTGATACAACGGGGGATCACTTAATTTTTTATATCGTTCTTAATTATTTATATGTTTCTTTACACTTGTCCCTAATTTCCTTTTTGTTTGTCCCATGTGCTAATAGCTTATCTTGCTATGCTCTAATAATCCTTGAACATTGAATTTTATTCATATTAAGTAGCAAATTATATTATTCTTAATTGTAATTAAATTTATGTGGGCGTTAAGATACGTTATCAATATAATTATCATCATTATAATTATCATTATAGGGTAGATATTTATTAAATTTATAAAAGCCTATTTAATATAGAAGTAACTTGGTTACGCAATGATTTTATTAAATTAACCAAAAAACATATTAATAATTGTACATATAAAGTTCCTAAATACTATACTTGTAGAAAAAGTAAATTAATACCACTGCATTTAAACATGTATTGTAAACATGTATTATGAAACACATTGTCTTCTATTATAACGACAAAAATACAAGTTCAAAAAATTGTGTAGAGAACATGTACAAAAGACAATACAAATTGAATTAAAAAATGCATAGATATAAGTATTGGTTAAGAAAAAGATTATTTATAATTACAGACAAGATATCGAAGCATCTTTCTTACAATATAACGTGCACGTTTTTTAATTATCAAGAAAGAAAAATAATATCATCTGTGATACATTTAATGTAAAAATATGAAAAAGTTACTACATTTAAAAAATAATAAATTAAAGGATATAATTAACAACAATAAAACGATTGAATATAATATATTAATAGACGTAATAAAAAGATCCACAATTCTCATGGCTCAGATACAAAGGCCACTATTTTTATATAAGAAACAAGAAGAACATAGAGTAGAAAATTATATAGTATAGTATTTAATTATATAGTAATTTAATTATATAGTATTTGTGAGACATAATGGTAACACTGACAATTTATAAAATAAAAATAACTAGATACATCTAAATTAAAAACTTTGGTTTACTTCCAACACCCTCACTAAAGAATTTACTGCATTAATCCTAATCTTTGAGAAATTTGTTATTTTACAATGCTCTTAGTTAAAATATCTGCAGTCATGTCTATGATGCAAGATATTCAACTTTTAAATAATTATTAGAAATGGCATCTCTTACAAAGTATTTTACATCAATATATTTCGACATCATTATGTATTCTTATAATGTATGGAATTTACAGATCATTTTTGAGCAGTTTAATTATCGTTGTATAGAGTAAGCTCAGAAATGATAATGGAATCGACGTCGATTTGATTCCATTATTGAAAATGATAGGACAGTGTAAATTTCCAGTCAATTCAAATAATAAATTTCTGAAATAGATTGCTTCCTTTAGCTAATGCTATGTATTCAGCTTTGCAAATAGACAATGCTACAATTTCCTGTTTATTCGATTGAGATTGCTGAACTCAAAGCATAAACAAGCATAAACACAAATCCAGTATAAGATACTGAATTTATACTGTATACTGAAGTATACTGAATTTATGTTTATAGATAACTTTTTATCTTTAATGTTGCTCGCCCAATTAGCGTCTAAAAGTTTCTCAACTCTTTATCTTCCTTAACAAATTTTAAGCAATAATCTTTTGTAACTTTGCAAAACTCTTTTAACATACTGCCAATGAACATTTGTATAACAGTCATTGAATTGATTTAAGAAATTAACGCAAAAATCTATATCTGGACAAATTAGAATAGCTAAATACATTAAGCTCCCTATAAGCTGTCGATAAGATATATTTGTCGATAAGGTCTTATTACAAATAATATCATTTTCGCTATCGAAAAACATATTTTTATCCTAGGAATATTAACACTTTTACTTTCAGTCATATTAAATTGTTTTAACAACTGATTAATCTACTGTTCTTGATCTAGTGTTATACATTCTTTGTTGTAATCTCTATTAATACGTATTATCCTTAAACAATTCTTTCCTTTTCCTAAATCTTTTATTTTGAATTTTGAATTTAATTTCTTTTTTACACTTTCCATTTCACAATTATATTTGAAAAAAATAAAGAAATCTACCTATATGTAATCATCATTATTAGTTTATTCTTATTCTTAATATATAAACAAAGTTCTCTGTATTCGATTTTTTCTATAGCCTATCTTTAATAATACTTCTTCAACTCTTATATACCAAACACGTGATGATTGTTTTAAATCATAGATTGCACGTTTTAATACCTTAGTTTGATCACTATCTCCTTTTACAAAAGCTTCAAGTTGTTTTATATTTTCTTAAAAAAAAAATCATAAAGAAAGCTGTAATTACAATACATCTATGTAGATGTCTAATTTCAATATTTAACTTTACTGACAAAGCAACTCTTAAGGTAGAGTATCTTATCATGGAAGAAAATTTTTCATAATCTATGCCCTGAGTCTGGATGAAATCTCTTGCCACTAATTGGGTGCGATAACGTGGTTTATTCTCACTGTTTATTTTACGTTAGAACACTCATTTGCAATCAACGATAGTTTCGCTAGCCGATAACAAGTTCCCAAGCATCGTTTTCCTCAAAGGAATCTATTTCTTTCATGGCCTGCTTCCATCCATCTTTATTCTTGATAATGCTTCCATTATCATTAGTGAATCATTGTCTAAGTTTGTTTCAGTGATTTTTTTCTACATTTATATAAGTAGTCTTTGTTTGAACACTATATTGCTCGCTTTCCTCACTGAATCTTTCGTTCTTCTGTATCCTTTGATGTACTTGTATTGGAGTTGAGCATAATCTTTACTGTAGATTCTGTATTTTCCATTATTACTACCTCTCGATTAGTTATAACAAAGTCACTTTTTGGATTATAGATCCGATATCCATATTATGATATGATCTTCATGTCCATCTAGGATTATCCTTCTGGATTTTTATTCCACTTGAGTCTTCTATTTTTAGAGATGTGCACTATAATGTTTTCAAAAATTCTTAGGTGATCGCTGATGTCTGGTTTTCTACCAATCCAAATCCCGAACGTTTTATTATCCATTGCAATCCAAGTGCAACAGATCTATTTCGTAGATACACTGCAGTATTTACTGTTTCCGATCCGAATTTTTTATCTAATCCTGCATCGAATAATAAACACCTGGCTTTCTCTACAACAGTTCTGTTCATCCGCTCCGATACATCATTTTGCTCTGGCGCATATGGATTCGTTTTCTGATGATCTATACCAATCTTTCTTTAAAAATTTTTCGAATTCTTCCCCGTTGTCTGATCTCAGTATTTTTATTCTTAATTTTCAATCATGAACTTGAAGTCTTTAAAGCATTCCAATACTGAGTCTTTTGTCTTGAGGAAATATAAAAATCATTCTGTTAAAATTGTCCTTAAAAGTCAGGAAATATTTCGAACCGCTAATAGACTTGACTTCATGAGTCACATATTGGTGTGCATAATTTCCAGTAATTTATTGGCTCTATTTTCTTTCTGATTAAATAATCTTATCTTGATTGCTTACTCTCACAGCACTCAGGGCAATTTTGTTCAATTCAGCTAATATCATTTTGACACGTTAGAGAACCTTCGACTATACATTTTAATCAAGTCATTGTAGTTTATATATCCTATCTACAATGCCAGACTTCCATTGTTATACCACTACTAGCAAGGAAACATTTTTCCGATCTGTCAACATTCAATCGATAAATATTGTCGACTAGACCTGCTGTAGCTACTAGCTCATATTATTTATTAAATATCTTATAGCCATTATACTCAAACTTGACTTTATTATCATTCTTTATCTCAGTTGGCTTACTGATAACAAATTTGTAATTAATTCTGGCACGTATAGCACATTCTTTATGGTATTGTCAAATCTTGTTGCTGACGAACTGCTTCCGATAATCTTAGTGATATTCGCCTTGACTTGATATCGGCATCTTTACTCTATTAGCCACCATAATTTTTCGCAGATCTGTATTTTCACATACTCCTTCCAGCCAATCCTTCTTGTTATTAAATGTACATCCGCTTTTATATGTACCATTTATTCTTTTTAAACAGTTCACTTAGAAAAACTGCATTAAATATTGTACCATATTTAAAATTTTTTAACTTGGAGCTGAATTTATTATTCTTCTTAAGACATATATTTATAAGGGACCAATCTGTCTTCACATTTGAAACACCTTGACTCCTTTCTATCATCTTTTATCTTTCTATCATTGTTTCGATCTGCTACTTTTTAGATATCCATACGTAGTCTGAAAGTATATGTTCAGACTTGTGGTCTTTATAAAGCGCTGTCTGCTTTGATTTTCCATATTCATAAGCTTCGACTCAATCAATATAATCCGCTGTAATAAATGGCAATTCCAGAATTCGATGGTCATCATTGGTGAAAATTTTTCCGACAAATCTGTCAAAAATAATGAGCCATTCTTCATCGATGTTGAATCCTGTGTCAGTTTTTCAGTTGTCTCCATGACTTGATTAACATATGAGTCCATCGAGTTATGTTCTTCCAGCATGGATATTAATGCGCGTAATAGGTTAATCTGCCTAAAACCGAAATCATCAAATAGTGATCCATAGATCCTTCGTCATAGTAACTTAATATGCATATAGTGATGCATTAGTCGTTATAATATTAATTTCGCCTTTGCCTTATCGGCAGTTTCAGTTCCCTCAATGAAGATAGATAAATTGTTTAGTACTAATGTTTTCAACGGTAAATGCCCAATCATTATACAATAGTTTTCGCGTTCTCTTTGGAACACTAGCAAGATAATTCGAAGTTATTTCAAAACTTTTCAATAACTTATAATATTATATCTAGGCCCATAACCTATTAATAAAAGATACACAGTCTTCACGACTCAAATACAAAGATTATAATTTTTATTATAAGTATAAATATTGAAATAAATCAATACAAATAAAAAGGAAGAGCTACGAGCTAACATTGAACCTTTTTTTTGATTGTATTGATTTTATTTGTATTGATTATAAAAAGCAAAAAGAACATAAAGCAATGTTACCAACTTGGCTTATTTTCCACCATTTCTAGCTTATTTTAATGCTTAGCGGGCAGTAGTAGAATGGTACCGTACCATCTGAGACGCAATGATAACATCGATAACGGACAAAATAAAAATAATTAGATACGTTAGTTCTAAATTAAAACTTTGGTTTACTTCCAATAGAATATACAATAAACAATATCGAAAACTCAATGCATAATAGTTATTAATATAAAATAGATTAGATAAATAGTACAATCAGTGATATTAATAATTATATAAAATTTCCATTCCACATAATGAATTTAACGTTGAAACAAAATTAGATAATGACTAAATGAAAAATGATCAATCTTAGTGGAATAGACATTCCATCTGAAGTACAAATTCTTTTACAATTAGGTTAAGTTACTTAAAAATGGTAAAGAGAGGATAATAATAGAATTTATTAAACATGTTGAAAGAAATATTTGTAAATTAATGATAGAAAGATGAAGAATGTTATAAGGAACTAACTATTGTTATATATATGAGATATGACATATCTCATACAGCACAGAAAGATTGCAGAAATATTGCAATATTAAATGGTTATGAAACGTTACTGAATCATTGCTGCAAGATTCCAATAGTATTAAGATGTCCACTTTTTATTATATTGCAACGAAACGTTCCAGCAATGTTGCAATTAAATAATGCATTTGGATAAATTTTTTACGAAGACTCTAAAATTAAAACTATTTTCTGTACATATATCTAACTAACTTTAATTTTTCTATAAATCACATTTCTTGATATGTGCTTTCCAAACGCAATTTTTTTTGATAAAACCATATATAAAAATATTTCAAGTATTATTAATTCTGAAGGATAAATTTATTTGTAAGAATAAAGCATGTATGTGTGTGCACAAATAAACAAACTGTAAATATTATCCACATTAACATAATAATACAGTAGCTTAGTAAAATAATCATGGCTTAAGTTAATTAATTAAGTTAGTAATTCTTTTTAATTCGAAGCCATTCCGAGTTAACTGAAATCGATTAAAAAATGACGATATGAAATTTATTAATAAAATTTGGATGCTGGTTTATTCTTGATTCACATTAGACATAAATACATTACCGATCACAAAATTAATTTCAATAAATCGTTTTTCAGCAGCTTAATTGTTTATCGTCTTATCCGCGAGAAGAATCAACATAATAAATGTTCGTAGAAAGTTACCTTTGTTGTGCATAGAGCATCCGGCTATCAAATATTACCATTATAAAAATCGAGATATTGAGCAGCGCTACCACCGTCGCCGCAGCCGTGTGCTCTATCTCATATACTTGCTATATTTACCATCTTTCTCTCAATACATTATGCCGTCCGTTGCACTCATGTGCAACCTATACTTACGATTTTTTTCTCTCATTGCAGCTTCTTATGTAACTTCTTTTTTTATTTCTATTGTACTTATTCGATTATATTCTAATAATGCTTTTAAAGTGAGCACAGCGATATTATCAGACGCAATGATACCATTGAAGTTGCCGGCACATGTAATGTGATACGAAGAATGTAAGAATGAATAGATATCGCGAAGATGGAAGGAATGAATAATTTCAAATGCTGAGACACACAGTTAATTTTTCATTAATTTTTCATTACTCTATGTATATATTAGGTGTAGTAAAAAAATCTATTATTTTTCCATTCAATTTCATGCAAAAATAATGGATTTCTTTTTACTACACCTAA
>NW_017259281.1:3291670-3292682 GCF_001594045.1 Atta colombica | reverse complement strand
TTATGAATAATTAATCATACTAACAACCGTATTATGTGAATATTCATAAAATACAACTTTCGTATTATATCTAGCATTTTTAATAATTATACTTTTCAAAAAGAAATGTGAAGAAGAACGCACGCGACACGGCTATTTGTCTGTAGGAATGGTATCACACGAGTCATAAAAAAGCAATGATAATATGAATACTCTCGTGCAAAAAAAAGTCACATTCTTGTTTTCACAGTTTAATAATTTAATTAATTTTTTATTTTTATGCATCTTTCGTTATACGATTCGTTTAAAAATTAACCGTAATTTTGAAGCTATTTATCGGTAATATAAGAAACATTTATCTTTTTTATTAATCCTTAGCTTATTTCATTCTTTAATCATATCTTACAGACATCATTTATGTATAAATAAAAGATTCAGCCCTTTTATCTGACTTTATTTCGCGATGATAATGAATTACAGACGCGATATTCATTTCTAAAAGTTAACCGATTGCATAGTAATATAGATGATAGTTATATTACATTTTTCAGATTATCTTCCCTCTCACGGATACACCTTGACGTGGTGAGAGGGCTCAGTACCCAAAGGATATTTACACGAAAAGAATGGTTTTTCTGAAACATCTAAAAATTTTCGAATATGTCTGAGCTAGATAAATTTTTAGATATTGAGTAAAATCATTCTCTTTGTGTAAAAATCCAATGGGGAAGTTAACGTACCCTCGCCGCCGATTTAAAAATGAACGAACCGCAGCCTGTTCGTCGCGTCGCGCGTTTCGGGAGTGCCGTTCAAGTTATCGAACTCAAGTTATAGTTCGCGCGCGATTATATTTTATTATTCGCGAGTGTTTTACGCGAGTGTCCTGTGCAAGATGTTAATCATACTCTGAGAGGAGGAGGAAGTCTGGAAGAGACATCAGGCATCGGTGGAGCAACCTTGCGGTAAATATTATTTTTTATTTGTGTAAAATTCACCTTTTTTTGCTTTTTTAAATCATTTTATTTGATAATGG
>NW_017259281.1:3275836-3291570 GCF_001594045.1 Atta colombica | reverse complement strand
CGAACTCAAGTTATAGTTCGCGCGCGATTATATTTTATTATTCGCGAGTGTTTTACGCGAGTGTGAGATGTTAATCATATTCCGAGAGGAGGAGGAGATCTGGGAGAGTACCAGGCTTCGGAGGAGCAATCTTGCAGTAAATATTTTTTTCTTATGTAAAATTAATCTTTTTTTGCTTATTTTTAAATAATTTTATTTGACAATGATTTAAAAATGATTATTTTTGTCAAACCCAATCTTGGTAGCGAGCGAAATTTCATTGATCAACCAGAGGATTTTTCTTGGTTAAAATGAGGCAAAGATCATGGTAGAAGAGATTAGGTATGGTCAATGCGATGCAAACGCTTTTTTAATTAGTCAGTTTGTAAAACTCTTTCTTCTATTAATTGGTCCATTAAACGCTTTAAAGCATTTGTAGCGAGATTACTATTACTCGTATTCATAGGTCGCATTCAGGTCTTATATTTAAGACTTTCTTAAATTTATCTTTATAGATACTCTACGAATTATTTCATTGGTTGCTAAAGCATTTGATCACAATCATTGACATGAGTTATCAATGCTGTGTTCCAAATTTATTGTCAACGCTGAAAATGCTACAATTTATATTATGTGCAGTAGATTTTCAGTACTGGCAGTCAATTTTGGAACACAACCATGGTATGCCCAGTTTAAGCAAACCATGCCTCTTTTGCGAGTCGAAATAGAAAGAAACCTGAAAGAGGACATGACGGCCCAAAACCTGTAACCGCAAAATGCTGCCGCGCACTACTGCCCTCTGACAAAGTGAAAACTACATATTAAGTCCTTAGGCATCGATTTATCATCTCCAGTCTTGAAAAATGGAGAATATATCCTAAGAAAAGTAGACGTTGCTATGTAGTTTACATCCACTTTGTCAGAGGACAGTAGTGCGCGGCAGCATTTTACGGTTACAGGTTTTGGGCCGTCATGTCCTCTCTCAGATTTTTCTCTGATATAAATAATATCGTGTTAATTGTTGCGATCGTTACAAAATGATAGAGAAGATTTTTTGATTCAGTTTTTTATAAATAGAACTGCTATTGCATTCATAACTTGAAAGCTCTTATTAATACATTAATTCTTATGATAAACTTATTAGCGAAACATGACAATAACAAATGATAGCCGATATGAATAATGTTATCGAAAAATTTTATTTTAAACATTATAGTATATCAAAATATACTACGTGTTATCTGTATATAACGTAGACTATACAGTCACATATAAGACTAATATAATACGTATTCGCAGCATGAAAATAGAGACTGCAGTATTTGATTTCATAATTCATAATCGCACACAAAATCAATATCGAAGAGTTACATACTGAATTATTATAAAGATTAGAAACTAACAATGATTTTGTAAAAATTTACAGTATTACAGTGTTAAAATTTAGATGATATAATATTAATTTTATGCTTTATTATTGACTCTTTATAAGATATTTCATAATATATGTACATAAACACACTTAAGATTTGTATAAGTAATTTGATAAATAATTATTTGATTTTTATTTATTGAATATCCATACTAGTAATTAAAAAAATGTAGTTTTGCGGCATATAATATATAATATTATTAAATTATTATATCGTAAATATGCATTCTACATACTAATCATGAATTTAATACTGCAGTAAATTCAATTATTCAGATATTTATGTCTGCTTATGTCGACGATTGGAAATTAAATTCATATCAATAATATCGATATGAAATTTTTATCAATATTTTTAGATATTTTTTCAATTACATCTTCCCCGCAGCCCGCTTGATAGTCACGATAATTTTATCAAATAATAAACAAGCGAAATCCATAACCGATTGTCAATAACATGATGACAATCGTATACCGACGAATCATACACGGCGGAATTATCACTCAACAAGCAGCCTTTATGGCGCTCGCAACTCGCGTAACACTCGCGGCTGCGTTCAGATCGTTCAGGATTGAAGGTAAACTTCAAGCTTCAAGTAGTAGCCATACTAGTCATCGCGCAGCAAATGTGACTCGTAACGTTTTTGATCAGTGCCAATACACGTCTTTTTGAATTCTCATCGATCGAGAGTCGTCGTTCTCTACGCGATTCCGCGATTACGGTCATTAGAGGAAACTCGTTGACGGCGCCGGAGGGCAATCAGGAGCGACGACGTAGGAGTCATCAGAAGACCGGCTCTGTCCTTATCTCCTCCATTCTCTCCTTTTCTCGCGCAAGCGAGCCATCTCGCAAATTCAACCTCGATAACGGCAGCGAGGAACCTTTCACGTATCGTGACACGTATCGGGTTGCTCCCGGCTAGGAAAGGCGATCCATCTGTCTCGAATCTCGGCTTCCCCGAGCGGAGGATTTTCACGCTAGAAAGCGGCCGTCCAGCAGGGCGATACCATCTTATATGACTTTACTTCGACAACGAGGTAAGTTTCTCCTCGCCTCTCGGACTTCCTCGAATTTTAACGGTCCAAGAGATTCGCCGACTCGACGACGACGGTTCAATCGATATCGATTTAACGTCAATCGCGTCGATCGAATTGCCAATTTTTTTTTTTTCTCCTGATATAACCATAACCTCTCTGCGCCCATGTTGCTCGTGCTCGCTCGCTCTCTAATTTTAGCGACCAGCCATTTTGGACACGACGGGGCGTGCGTGCGTGCGTGCGTGCGTGCGTGCAAACATGAGCGAGCCGTGCCAGCCGTGGATCCCTCGCTCTTCTGCGGAAATGAGCATTTCCCTCTCTCTCTCTCTTCCTTACCGTTTGCATTGGACGACGTAATGATGACGACTCGCGTGCGTGCCGCACTGACGGAGGAAACGATCCTTTTCGAAGCCGGTCCTGAGATTCTGTAACGTGAGAGTCTTGCCATGAGCGATTTTGTCAAAACAAGAATGAGGAAGAAGAATATATGAACTGCGTCTTTTTATGTATGCTATCTTATTCTAACTTATATTCTTCAAAATTTATATCTATTTTTTTCCACCAACTTAGATTAACTTTAATCCTAGTTTATTCATTTTTTTCTAGTTTTAAGAATAGGAAAAAGATGAAAAGTAACTTGAACTGAAATTAAAGTTAATCTACATTGGTAGAAACAAGTATTAGAATGATCTTAATCTTACTCTCTGAAAAGTGAACCTCATTGTTAAAAATTTTTTATTTAAGACTCAATTTTTAATTTTTAGAGAGATTCCATTCCATGGAATTTAGAGAGTATCTTACTCATTTCAATTTATTGAAGTTGATAAAAACAATGAAGCCACTCAAGTTGTTATCTCAAAGCCAGACTTTGTTATAAGATCTCAATATTGTTCAATATTGAATTCTTTAATCCGCGTTTTTCCTGTTATTTTCAGCAGTATTACTACTAGACCTGATGCAAAAATAGGTTGCTTAATGTAAATGCATACTTTCTATGGAAAATTCCATGGAAAAAAACACAAAAATGGAAAAAAACAGAATAAAAAAAACTCTTCAGATCTAGATTCTTCGATAGAAAGAATAGAGAAAGGGACGAATGCAATTAAACAAACTGATCTCTTTATTCGTTTTGTCCATAGTTCCTTTTAACTGAACTTCTTGCACAGTTCATCTTTTATCTTTCCAATATGAAAAAAAAAGAGAATAGAACTCTGCAAGAAATTTAGCTAAAAAAGAACAGGCCTAATTTCTACCAAAAGAGTTTTTTATTACTGAACTAATGTATATTCTTTATAATTATTGAAATAGGTAGATGTTTGAAATTTGGCGAAAGCGAGAAGGCGCAAATACAGTCCAATGCAATAAAAGAATTCACTTTAATTTCAGTTTAATTTATTTTTTTCTATTTTTCTAATTTTAACATTAGAAAAAAGTAAAGATTAAATTAAATGAATTTAAAATTAATTTGATAGAAATAGACGTTGAACATATGTTTTTACTTCAAGTAATTCGCGTTTTGTAATTTGGTAGCTCCTGTACTCTCTGCATCGAGAATAGGACGAATGTATAGAAGGGGAGGGAAAGAGAAGCACAGTGTGTAGCAAGTGCAGCGAAAACAAGCGGATCTATTTTAGCGAGCACTTCACCTAGCCTATCGCATCTCTGACGCGTATCCGTGGCCACAATAAGGAATTTATTTCTCTCTTTTGTAACGAGAGAACTAGCAATTTGTTCTACACGCGAGCAGGAACTGCTAATATCCAACGAGTACAATTTATCAGCATTGACATTTCTAACATTTTGTAATCAAATGCAAAGGAAAGTCGTTTTAAATACGGTATACAGCCAGTTATATTATTACGGAATGCGTCCTGAATTTGTTGATACAAATAATTGTATCGTATTATATATTTTTTCAAACTAAAAAAATACATTGAAAAGATGAATTATTTATAAGCATGGTATTGAAATGAGTTTATTAAATAATATAAGAGCCTAATATCGTTCTTTGTTTAAAATTTGTACGTAAAATTCACAGATTCATAGAATGTATTATTCTGTATTTTTTAAGTACTTATATTTTGATCGAATTCTCATACGATATGATTTAAAAAGTTTAATCCTTATACAAGCTTTCGAAAAATTCACTAAATTTATTTTGTCCCTTCAGTTTGTTATTATTAGCATTTTTCTTTTTACGTATTTTGTTACACATTTTTGTAACTCTCGTAGTAATAGTTTGAAAATTATATACACTTTAAGAGATAATTAAATGACCTGGCAGAATTGACTTCTCGCTTTAACTGCCATTTTAATTGTAAAGATAACGGAATGTGTTTCTTCTGATATTCGTGCATATTGCCTTTTATTATTTTATCATATTGAACGAAAGAAAATATTAATTTTATATTACCATCTGATTCATTGAAACATTGTAAAAAAAAGGAACAAGCAACAAATGTTTGCGTGACGTTTGCATTAATATGCGAATTACATATTGCTGCGTCATCTAATAATCAAGAATTCAATAGCGATTCGCTATTTATTTATCAACGCTAATGTTACGATACATGTATAATTAATCACGGTATACGTTTGCTGCATTAATGTCAATAACAACAATGCTGACTAATCGAAAAGTTTTCCATAAATCCGGTCGATTTTGTAACGAATTTTATTGAGTTTTTATTAGAGATTGACGTAAAAATTAAATCCAATTCTGTTAAAGTCAATCTAGTTGTCATACAATATCTCGCTTATTTTCCCCAGTACATTTCCAGTCCAATTTTCCGATAACAATGTTAGTTCGGAGACATGCAATATATGCTGTGATTAGATTACATAGCTGTAGATATGTATACTGCAAATACGTCGATAAAAAAATCGCAGATAATATTCTTTCGGCGCGATTTTCTAGCCCGTGTTGTTCAACCTCGTCACGATCGGCAATAACTCGCCTGGCTCATGTTTGTAAATACTATCGACAAATACAGACTTCCACGAGTGCACGCAGTATCGGTCGTCAGTTTGTCAAATTTGAAAAGGTTCTTTGAGTTTCAAAAAGTCTGCTTCGAAAAAAGACATTCATGTTATCAGGTATCGTTTATATTTTTTATATGCGTACAAAAGATATAAAGAATCATATACAGATAAGAAAATCTCGACTCGACGAGATTAAATACAAAAATAAGGATTAAAGCTTCATCGAGATTACAAAAAATTATGTAATAACAATAAGTAGAAAATGTCGAATATTTCCCATTTTCCAAGCGTTTTATTTATTTTCGTTTTAATTTAATTTATTTTATTTATTCTTATTTTCGAAAAATATCACATACAAAAAATACTGGAGAAATAATTTATAATATATACGTAATGTTTACAATTGTATTTTTATATGCAATATTTTTCGAGAATGCGAACGCTGGAAAGCATCCAGTTTTTGAAATTCTAGAAATATTTGAAGACAATTGCGTCAGGCGGGATTAATTCTAAATCTTCTTCCTTTGTCCATGACTGATAAATGTTTTTTTTTCTGCGTTTATCTGGCCAAGATGGTCTGCTACTTTGACCCTCAAGTATATATACAGTTCTCGATAACGATGCAAAATAATACCGCTTTATCAGGCGACAGCGGTTCTCAAACTCTCCTCGCGAATCATAGAATTTTCATGAACTTTGGTGAAGGACATTTTTCTAGAGTTTATCTCACTGGCGAAATGATTCTGGAGTTCGATTGTGCATTATGCAGCTTGATGAAAATTACAAAAATGAGAAAATTTACTAGGTGTTAATCAATGAAGTTATAAAAATTCTAGTAAATTCGTTCATTTTTTTGTAATTTTCATCAAGTTGTACAATCGAATTTCTTGTAAATGCTTTTGCAATTCGAAAGGACGCATCGAAACTCCATTTTCTTCATAAGAATATGAACCATTACATTAGAACATGCGTATACGTATGTATCTTGATCATAACGATGAAGTAATGTTATGTGTTCCATGTTCTCACTTTCTCCGAATCCGAATCGCGAGCAGAGGCAAGTATACCAGAACGAGTTTCGCCAAGGAAAGTATTTATCGAGGATCGCCTGGCCAATAATTACGGTGTATCAAGAACATTCTTCTGAACGGAGAACTCCTAAACAGACTTGTTTCGTTGTTAAAACTGGTCGCGAAAATCTAATACATTATTGTCCAACTTTATATTTAACAAGCAAATAATTTGTAATGAAAAGTAAGTTTTCTTTTGAAAAATTAAATCTAAAACTCATTGAATACAAAACTACATAAATGCAAATGTTGAAATGCTGATCTTAGATTCATCAATTCAAACGGAATTTGTATTAAGTAAATTTTTATGCAAATTATGTAAAGAATCTGTTTTGTATTGAAATACAGAAATATTCAAATATCAAAAGAATGTTAGATTACTATTAAAAATGAGATTATTAATCCTCCATCGATCATGTTGAATTTTCCATTTTCCATCAGCAACATAAGTTTCAGTTTAGATTCTTATTTTTCTGAATTATATACAAATCTAAAAAATTCTTATTTACATTTGTGAAAGCTTTTAACGAATTTTTACTATCATAAAAATTGAATTATATTTTACTTATTTTTTACAGATTTGTATTTATTTATCAGAATTTTGCCTTTAAAGTTCAACTTAGCTAATGGAAGATTAAATTATTCGTCATATTAATTACACTGATTACCGAAAAGCATGTTTATTACTTCATTTAATCAGATACCTAATATATAATTAATACAGTAAACAGAGAACCGGATGGCTCAATCCATAATGCGTTCTGAACCTGGGTCAACTCACCCCGACCTATCTCACAAGATTTCTTCTTAGGTCTTTCCTATTCGCAGGTCGCATGACTAGGATCATAATCAACTGCAAAGAAATTTTATTTCAACGTTAATTTAATATAAATTATGTCACGGGATTAAAATTTAATTTCACGCACACACAGATCTTAATTCCACAATTTGTTAAATAAGAGTTCTCGATTCCGGGCCGGTTATAACCATTTGAGAGTAGAGTAGAGTGACCTTGCCCGAAGGCTGCTCTCTCCTTAGAAAAGGCGACGTCGGCATCCGGATCGGCGTCGTCGTCGTCCGATCAATATACAGCGGCTAAAGGACGCGTGCGCGCCACGGGGTAGGCCGATCCGAGGTCCCGAGAGCCGTCAGACTACGAAGAGACGAGTAGCACTCTAGTTGCGCTAGCGAGAGGCCGACCTCCTGAGCTCTCTCTCTCCTCTCTCTTTCTCGCGAACTACCCCCTGCGCGAGAATCGATTCTCTCTCGGCGACGCGACAGACCTGCTCTACTTTTTCCACTCTTTCTCTCTCTTTTTCTGTCTTCGAGCCTCGTCCTTTTTCAACGTATCTCTCTGCTCACGAGGGTGCTGTTGGAGAAGAGGAACAAGTCTGGGTACATCTGGCAATCAACGACAGCAGCCGCGTCACCGTCGCAAATCACGACTTATGCGTCTGTACCGAGCAGGTAACACCATTTCCGGTGCACGGACCTTCTACGAGAGAATTAGTTCCCCTGAGCAATTACCACCTCACGAATGGGTTAACCGAGATTTGCTATTAGATTATTGCTGCATTTAGTCACTAGGGAATGGGAAGACAAAAGTTCTGTGGTTCCAATGCGTGAATCAAATTTAAGACGTTTCGTTTCCTGAAAGAAAAAAAATTCTATTGTTAAATCACAAGAGCAACGTTCGAAATATTATTCCAATTGATTCTCGCGGTCCATTGATGCCTTTGTTAAAATGTAATTCAGTCTGTCTTAAGAGTTATTGCTACGTCTTTGATTCGCCTTGAGATATCTTAACAGTAGCCACGAATGTGCCGCTTATAGCACGGTAAATGGAGCGCAAGAATCAATATTAATAACGCACAGTTATTGTAAACAACAGACACCGGTTGCAATCGGGTGCAGAATTACACACCATTTACATTACTACGATTGAAACACGAGCAAATCGCATTCTCAGATATCTCGAGTACTAAATCGATAGACGAGATGTCCCTCGAGAAGTACTATTCTTTACAGTATTAAGAGGGATATTAATTTAATTACTTATAACAACGGTGTAAATCCCTTGTGTAAATCTGTATACAAACTTTTAAACGAAGTAATTATATATAAAAAAAAAACAATTCTTTGCTCTAATTTCACGAAGAGCACCTACGAATATTTTATTATTATGAAAAATTAATTATCTTAACGTAGTCATCATTTAGAAAACAAAATCAAACGGAATCAAACGATCGAATGAATAACATTCAAATAAGTCTGAAGAAATCGAGTACGTCGCAAACATATGTTTATGACAGTAACTTACCCATAGATAGCTATCTAGCTTACCCCTTCATTTATTATATATGTATACTTCCGCGCAATCATATTTCGAGCGAATGTTCATTTATTATGGCTGCATTTGTTCGATTATCGAAAAAGATTAAATCTGCTCGTCGCAATTTTCATTTCCGCAACTTCAAGGACATTCAGTTCGATTTAGCGATCATCGCTATCATGTTCCTAATATGGTTTGTCCCGCATGAAAATCATCCGGATGATCGTTAGCATTCTAGCCAGATGATACGTACACCGGTCCGATGATCGTCCATGTCTGAAAATTATCTTGAATTTCATCCTCATGGTTTTGCATCTTTCGTGAATGCTTTTAGCAGACCACTAACTCGCATGGATAAGAGCAGTCCGCAAGATTTGCCTATCTTCCTTTGCATCCGGAATACATCCGCAATCCTACCATTGAAATGATCCCAACAAGATCCAGGTTAAAGGGAAAAATAATAAGAATAGAAATAATATTATGTTATAATTAAAGTTATAATTAAAGTTGGTAGATATGCTAAGCAAATACATTTTAGTTTCAAACTCTATAAAAATGATTTTTCAAATTAAAAAATTATATTTTTTTCTTTAAAAAATTTAATATTAAATTTTCTTTTGTATGTTCAAATAAATTTCAAGAAACACTTGTAATAAGTTCCTTAAGTTCTTTAAATTCCTCAAATTTGTATTTAAAAAATTACTAAATTCTAATTTCCTTTGATTTTTTTTAAATCTAGAACCCCAAATGTATAAAATAATATCTCTATTTTAGTAGGATAATTTAAAGAAATTAAAATTAGAAATGTAAAAAATAGAATTATATATGGAAGTTATAATCCAACGAAAATCAAAAATGAAGAAACTGATTAGTACATCTTCAAGATTGTTTTGTTCTTCTTCATAGAAACATCCAGGATATCATCCAGAGGGAAAGGATCGGCGTGTAGCAAAGGCGGCGGCGATAGTAGAACATTATTATCTGACTGGCGATCATCAAACGGCAACACCATCACTACCCACGACTGTTTGTTTTCGTGCGACGAGTTAACCGGCGAGTTAACATCACTATCAACCTGGTACCACAGATTGCCAGGGTTTCTTAAGGCGACCAGCGACGGACAGGCAGCGTGTATGATCATTGAGGACTACCCCCCTACCCCGCCCGCCACCGCCAAACCGAGGCAACACCCGAGGCATCAAGATACTACCCAACGATTTCTAAATCTTCACCTGGTCCTGCCCAAACACAGGACCTCAAAATTTTCCAGGTTTGTGAGTCAATCTGGTTAGTGTCAATTTTTTTATCTTAAATTTTGTTGAGAAAATTAATACTATTCTTTAAAAATACGCTGTAATTTCTGCTCAAATTTGGAATGCTAAGAAATGTTTAAAAACGTTGGAAAAAGTTGAATTACAGTTATTAAAATAAACTTGTTTGAAAATGTCTAATAATTGTTTTTAATTTTTAGTAAATTAAAATCATTAAGGGCAATTTGAGTTACTATGATATTAAAGATAAGGCTTTTTTTTCTACAGTAATAGACATCGGAAGCTACAGCCATTCAGAGAAACGTGACTGGCGTCAGCGGGTAGCGGCGCGGCACGCCTTACCGCTAACAAGAACTACAATCCTGAGAAGAGGAAGAACCACCCTGACTCGACACGCTGCTGTTACGAGCTACCACGAGCAGGTAGCAATCATCGCCTGCTACTGGCCGCCGCCAGCTACCAAACTGCCGCTGGCTGGAAACGTGCGACAGAGGGGATTTAGAAGAACCAGGACAAAGACGTTACCCACTTGAGAAAGAGAAGAAAGAAAAATTGAATAGAGCGGATTTGACATCACTTCACGAGCTGCTTAAGAGGCGATTTTTTCGTTTCGATTCATTAATACTTTCACAACGACGTCTCATCAGAGATCATTGTCTATCGGAGAAATAAAGTTCGTTAAGAGCAAGAGAAGGCGGAAACATCGGTCACCATGGGGAGCGTAAACGTCAATCGCAATGTCAGCGATGCTTTTTATCGTTATAAGATGCCGCGGATCCAGGCAAAGGTGGAAGGCAAAGGAAATGGTATTAAAACAGTGATCGTCAACATGGTGGATGTGGCGAAGGCGATCGGTCGTCCTGCTACATATCCGACCAAGTATTTCGGTTGCGAGTTGGGCGCTCAGACACAGTTTGACTTCAAGAACGAACGCTTCATCGTCAACGGCTCACACGATGCGACAAAGTTACAAGACCTGCTGGATGGTTTCATTCGAAAATATGTTCTTTGCCCGGCCTGCGATAATCCGGAAACCGAATTAATGGTCAGTTCGAAGAAGGGCACGATTTCACAGGGTTGCAAGGCGTGTGGGCACCATGGCCTTCTTGAGAGCAATCACAAGTTGAACACATACATCTTGAAAAATCCGCCGAGCTTGAATCCAGCAGTACAGGGCAGCTCTTTGACAGAGGGTAAACGCGGCAAACGTTCGAAACGCGCTAACGGTGACGCTGCGGCTACAGTCGCCGCTACTACTGCCACCACTAACGGCAACGATCGATCTGGTTCGCCAGAAAATGACGTCAACAATTCTGGAGACATCGTGGTGGAACCACCGCCAGAAAGAACAATCAATGACGAGGGAGATGATGATAAATGGGCAGTAGATGTATCTGAGGAAGCAGTCAGAGCTCGTCTTCAAGACCTGACGGATGGTGCTAAAGGTATGACCATCAGTGATGATCTTGATAAGAGCGAAAAAGAACGCATGGACATGTTTTACAAACTGGTCAAATGCCGTCGCGATGCTGGCCAACTTGATAACAATCACAAGGAGCTCGTAGCCGAGGCGGAGCGTCTCGAGATTAAGACCAAGGCACCATTGATCCTTGCCGAACTGTTGTTCGATCAGGGAATTGCCGCACAGGCGAAAAAATACCGGGTGTTACTGCTGCGCTTCACTCACGATGACATTAAGGCACAGAAATATTTGATCAGAGGAATCGAGCAAGTGATCGCGCTGCATAAGGATGCACTGATGCCGAAAGTTCCCGGAATCCTCAAGGTGAAAGAATAAATTTTTTTTAAATTAAGAAATATTTTAAGAAATTTTATTAGAAAATTCAATTAGAAAGTATTGATACATACCGTAAGTATTAAATACTGCTATCACACCAATTATTAATTAAAATTAATAAAATTAAGTTAAAATATTTGTATATATTACAGTTATTTTACGACGCTGATATCCTAGAAGAGAAGGCATTTGATGAATGGTCAAACAAAGTCAGCAAGAAATATGTCTCAAAAGATCTGTCGCAGGAAATTCATGATCGAGCTGCACCATTTTTAACATGGTTGAAAGTTGCAGAGGAAGAGGAATCTGAATCCGAGGAAGAAGACGATGATGTAGAAGTAATATTATTGTTCATAAGTGCTTCTAAGAAAATCGTTAATTCTTTAATTCAATTTTTTCATTATTTTGTCCAATTCTTCTATTAATTTATAATTAAATGTACAATAGAAATTTTTTTTTTTTTGAAGAATTCTGAAAATAAGTCAATTAAAGTAGCTTGGTTTGAAATCTTCAAAACAATCCTCATTAAATCTAATGTCCTATAAAATTTTTTGAAAATTTTTCTTCTGCGTTCTTTATTCTAAACTATTTTTATATGTATTATATTTTTTTTATAACTTTGTGATATAAAAAGGTATATCTGACATTAAAAATTTTCCATTTTAGATCGAATACGACGATAGAGCCAAGCAGGAATCTCTGAAACAACAGCAGCCGCCGGCTACACCGAAACCTGCTGCCGCTACGACCGTCGCTGCCGCCAATAATGATTCCGAAGATGATTTCGATATTGATGCCATTTAAAGCATACGCATACACCGTATTACACGTATCATACACCCAACATATATATACACACAAACGCAACGGATGACAAGAAACACTGGTCCGAGCCGTAATATCTGAGATGAATAATCATTTTCCTCTTGAACAGAATTGTGCAAATGCAATCTCAAGTTATACGCAAATAGATATAGGATTTTTGTTGTTTTAGGCTGACGAGAGCGACACAATTAAACAATGCTGTTTACATGAATGGAGAAAAAGAAAAAAAGAAAAAGAAATTTTAATCGTTCCTAAGAGTTTAACGTGATTTATCTATATACAGTATATTTGCAATATTTTTAATTGTTTTAACGATGCAGATACGCATTTATTGAAAAGATAGTTATTTCTTTAATATTGATTGATTGTTGTGGAAACATTTTAATGGTGCGCGTATATCTTGAAATGCATCCCTTTAAAATAAAGAAGACATTCATAAAGCATTCATGAGCACCGGGAAATTGGCCTGCTAAAAACGTTCTTTATTGTATTCTAATTATTATTATTCAAATAAATATGGTTTATTGCAATGATCACCTGATGTCTCACTCTTTACACTTAATAGAAAAATAGATTACAATTATAAATGTAGCGTTAATTTAATATTAATAAGGATCAATGAAAAATTTAAATTTTTATTGATTAATTAGATGTAATAGTTTCGGTAAATGAGTTATCGAGCATATCCATATTTTTATATATTACTTGTATAAATTTGTTTTTCTTTTTAAAACAAGATACATAAAACAGAAAACATCTAAAACATTTCAATGAGTTACAAAACGTACTCATTGTGAAAGTGAGTTGACAGTAATCTATAAAGTATCTATTTGACTCAATGTTTGCGAGCATTATTTGTCCTTTAACATTTGAGAAACATCAAGGATAAAATTATTATGAGCGTTGCAAGCGTCAAGTCAATCGCATCCATAGGTTGCATCAAAAGAATCATCGAGTATGGACAAACAATTTTTTAAATTTCTAACAACATCACCTTTTGTAATTGTTTTTAACAAATATTTGTAGTTGAAAACATTTTCATTAATCTCATTTTATTGTTATCGAGCGCTAAGGTCTTATTTTTGGAAAATAGAGTTTATACTGTAGTATGCATTGAGCGCATAAAAGAATTTGAACAGGAATAAATTTTAAATATTATAAAGAAAAAAAATATCAGAAATAGAGATTAAATGTACTGCACATGGAAATAAGATAAAATATAAATATATCATATCTAAATATTTAATGTGCGTTACATTTAATCTATTTTTTCTAATTTTTTAATTTCTTTAATATTTATAATATTACAGAAACATTGTTATATAGGGTGTCAATAAATAATCGCCAAATAGGCGATTTCATAGGCAGATAGAGCGGACTGAGTTGAGAAGTCATCATTTCTTTTTCATAAAATTCTAAGAATTTTTTCAAATTTTTTTCAGAATTTTTTAATACTGTATTTTTTCATATTGATAAAAATAAGAAAATGCAATACTAGAAAGTTGATAAAAAATTCTGAAAAAATTTTTAAAGCTCTATGAAAAGAAAATAAACAATTTTTGTTTCTTGCAGTTTTTCTATAAAGTTGAGTATATTGAAGTAAAAAATTATTGAACCAATTTTCGGCAATTTTTAATAATTAATATCTCTTTAACTATTGCGAAAATTGCAAAACGGTAAAGGACTTTTCGACTTAGTTTAGTCCGCTCTACCCATGAAATATTTGGCGATTCTTTTGGGACATCCTGTATATTTATGATAATATTTATATTTAATATTTATGCACAAAACTTTATATGTATTATAGATTTTCATGTACAATATAAACTCTCGAGACTATATAGACCTAGAATAGATTCTAAATATATAAACGAATATATAAGAATGAGGCTATGTAACAACAAGAAAAGAAAAAAAACCATTCATCTGTCTAAGTGACATTTGTTCAAACGAATTTACAACTACATAACTTGCATTAAAATTATATTATAGCTATTACAAGAATCGTCTCCCTTCTCCGATGATTCACCGCAATACTCATCGCGCAGTCTCGTTAAAACGCGCGGGAAACCACTGACGTCGTCAAGAGTTGTGGGAAGGTTCTGTTCGACGAACCATTTTACGCAATCCTGATTGACTGCGAGAAATTCATCTGGAAATATTTTCGATCGAAAAATGCACTAGAAGAAAGAAAAGGATGGGTAACGTGAGAGTTAGCTGAATTTGGCGGCACAGCCTGATCAGCTGATTGGCAGACGGCGGTTTGGGCGCGAAACATCGGCACGGGAAGCCAATCGCGACACAGTCGAGATAATTTTGCCCGCGTAAGGTGTCAGTGTTTCCTACTCCGTTCTTTAGAACGGTTCCTGGCGTCATTCATTATCGTCGTCGTCTCCTTCGCTGTCGTCATTGTTCCTGAACATCGGAATCTAGTCGAAATCGTGAATTGAGAACATCTCGATAACGATGGCATTGCATGAATCCACAAAAGAAAACATTCGCAAGCACCTAGAGGATGTATCGTTACACGTAAGTCAATTCGTCTCCTTTTTCCTCGTTCCTTCCTCGGACCGAAGTTCTTTTCATTACACACAGCTTTTTCCCTATTTTTCCAGATCGAACATTTTATTACCAGTTTTGTCACATAGCTTCATATCGTCATTATTATCAAATAGCATAAATAGAAAGATCCATCGGTTGTAGGATTTTTTTGCTTCATGATTTGTGTTTAAGACGCAAGAAACGGCTGCGTTTCTTTGAAATAGAACGAGCATGCGGTAGATGAGTGAAATTCCTGATGATTTGAAATTTAGATTAGCAGTTTCACATATCCATCCATATATCAATCAGATATATATAATGCACAAAAAAATATCAGCAGTATTATTTTAATTAAAAAAAATCTTATTTATTTAATAACAGTTAGCTGTCAATGAATCAAATTAAAACAAGAGCATGACATATTTGCATCATTAATAATGTTATGTATTAATAAAATTTTCAATTA
>NW_017259281.1:3270268-3275736 GCF_001594045.1 Atta colombica | reverse complement strand
ATATATTAGCGATAGAATCATTTTCTGAGAATTATGATTTT
This sequence comes from Atta colombica, assembly GCF_001594045.1. Classification (NCBI taxonomy): domain Eukaryota; kingdom Metazoa; phylum Arthropoda; class Insecta; order Hymenoptera; family Formicidae; genus Atta; species Atta colombica. Next base: position 3,275,695 of record NW_017259281.1, on the reverse strand, counting down.
ACATGTAGAAATGTATACTAATTAGCATATATATAATTGGCCAATGTATTATTAAAATGAATTCTAAATGGAACATCCTGTATATATCTCATTTCACAATCATGCATCTATTTTTTTTAATATTTTAACTGCGACAATAAAGAGTTTTTGTAATATCGTGGATCCAGATATGATAAACGCTAAAGTCACGTTATTCTTTTCTTACTTAATTGTTAAGAAGAAGATAACGTGATCTTAGCGTTCATCATATCTATGATAAACGGTAATGCAAAAAACTTCCTATTTTCAAAATCTTTTCTTTCTCCTATTTTTTAAAATCTCATTTTTTATAATATTGTGGCCAATTTGAATAGTTTCTCTTTAAGAAAATATCAGAGAATTAAAGATTAATGTATCTATATTTTAGATGTGTCTCCTAAATTTTTCGCAAGTAGAATAGTAATTCCAAGAAAATGATTCTATCGCAATTCTCTTCCTTCTCTGCCATACATGGAATAAACTCTTTTCTGCTTTCCGATAACGGTTATGTTTTCGGACACGTGTCTGCGCGAAACGTAGATCTCCGCCGATCATTAATACGATAGAAAAGAAAGCGTTTTGCAAACACATGAAAAATCATTAATTAATGATGGAGTGTAATACAATGATAATTTCGTTAAAATACTTGGTCGAGACACGACGTCACACACTGGCGAATGCATTTAACTTGTGCGTATATTAGCTACATATATGAGTAGCTGTATATGGGTTCTTATGTTAGAATGTCTAATGTCTTTCATCAGAATGTTTTATTATTAAGTATATTTACAATTTTATATTTGATGTTATCGTCGTCAGTAACCTAAGATGAATAAAGAGGTAAAAAATTCGTTGCATTATTCTTCTTGGCAGAATTTTTCCGCTTTTTCTGGATACTTCTTTAGGTTATGAATATTTTTGAAATCTTCATAAACACTTCTCATGTTAAATACAAGAAATATATTAATTTATATATAAAATTTATATATAAAATTTATATATAAAGGAACAGCTATGTATAATCAGGATAAATTCAGTAAATTCTTCTAAAATTTTCTTCTGATCCAGATAAAAATACATATTGAATTTATTTGTTTTATAAATTACGCAGTTTAAAATCCACGCGATATCTAACTCGAAATAAACTGAACATATTTGAATAATTTAATTCAAAATATTTCCTAATATAAGATATTGCCAAAATTTTATTTATTATTTTGTCACCTGTTTTTAAATTAAGAATATTTTATAATTCATTATTCACAATAATGTCTGCTTATTAGAAGTATTTTCTATTTTTTGCATGAATTATTTCTATATCAAGATTTTCTTTATATTTCATTCAATTGTGGAAAAGAATTTTGTTAATTATATTGGTTTAGAATACATTTATATTCACAATAATTGAATTGATAAAGTGATTCATAAAATGTGATAATGTTTCCTGATGATGACATAATTTATATATACAATGATGTAGTGAAGACATATAACTATTTCTTTATTATATTTTCTTACAAAAATTTATATTATATTGCATTTCAATTTTAATCAACAATATTTTTTTTGCAGACATCACCAAAGAAATCATGCATTTCTCCAATTATATCTCAGGATCACGGTTTGAAAAATGGGGTAGGTATTTTATTTCTTACATCTTATTTATTTTACATCTTATTTATATACTAGTTTTGCTTCTTGATACATTTTAGATTTTCAGTATTGTATATATCTATGTACATATCGGAACATAGCTTTAATAAAAACAATACATTTGTAACTTGCCAAGATAAAAACTGTACTAATATAATAATAAACTTAATATTTACGAAAGGTACAATTAAAGGAGGACTTTAATCCAAAACTGGAGCCACTGCTTCAGGAAGGCCCAAACCGTTTTGTAATTTTCCCTATTCAGTATCCTGATATCTGGGACATGTATAAAAAGGCTGTAGCCTCTTTTTGGACCATAGAAGAAGTACCCCTTCACAAGGTATAAGCTCTTAAATTATAACATTTTTTTTCTTTCAAAATATAAAAATATATAATTGAAAACTTAACGTATTGAATAGCTTAATAACTAAAAAATTTAAAAATATATAATTGAAAACTTAACGTATTGAATAGCTTAATAACTAAAAAATTTAAAAATAAAAATAGTCTTTAATATAAATATATTTAACTAACAATGAATTCTTGCAATTTTTACAGCAAGACAAGAAGGACTGGAATGAAAAACTAAATTCCGATGAGAAACGTTTTATCTCTCATGTTTTAGCATTTTTTGCCGCTTCCGATGGTATCGTTAATGAGAATCTAATTGAGAGATTCAGCCAAGAAGTGAAAATTTCCGAAGCACGTTGTTTCTATGGCTTTCAAATTGCCATAGAAAATATTCATTCTGAGATGTATTCTTTGCTCATTGAAACTTATATTTCTGATCCAAAAGAAAAGTAAGAATATATTTGTTCACATTTATATATTATATGCAGTACTATACTAACATTACTGTGGCGATCTACTATACTAACATACTGTGGCGCAGGTATGAGAATGTAGCGCAGCTGTTTTCTGTGCCAAAAATTTAGGGTATTCAAATATATTCAAATCCATTCAGAACAAAAATTTGATTTGACCTCCTTTCTGAAGGCAATGACAAAACTACTGTATTTGCCATCGTTCGGAGCCGGCGTTAAAAATTGTAGATCCCATATCTCAGTAAATATATTATATCGATCCCCCAATTTGGGAATTAAACATTAGGGAGTTAACAATCTAATTCCGGAAAAATCATTGTTTCGAAACCTCGTCTTCAGAGGAGACTCATATCGATTTCTACCATAGAGTCATTGAATGGAAACTAGCAACTTTTACATATACAAGATGAGCAAAAAGTATTGGACAATCTAAATATCTCGGAAATAAAACATTTGAAAAGAAAAATTTTAATACAAAAGTTGTAAAGCTTCATCAAATGAATCCAACGTTGACACTTATTTAACCTTGAACACAAGTATAAAAAAAAATCTAATACTCGATGATATTTGAACTTTATCAATCCATATTTCAAAAAGTACTTAACTAAAAAAATTTTATTGTAGTGTTTTGAGAACCTCAATGTTAACTAAGAATATTGAATAGAAGTTACCATTAAAAATTTTAAAATTGACTTTAAGTTCATACCTGTGCTCAAATGAATATCGCTATTTGGTGCATTTGATGAAATCTTACAACTTTTATATGAAACTTTTTTTCTCAAATGTCTTCTTGTTTTCGAGATATTTAATCAGTCTGATATTTTTCAGTCTTTATACGATATTTTCAAGTTGTATATAATTTACATTTTACTGTCATAAAATAGAATAATTCATTTACTTCAACGCATTATTTTTATATTTATTGAATTTATATTTATGTTTTAAGTATATTATTATTGAAATTACATTGATGAAATCTTATTTCCAGAGATTTCTTATTTAATGCGATTGAGACACTTCCTTGTGTCAAGAAGAAGGCTAATTGGGCATTAAACTGGATCAATCATGAGAGCGCTACGTTTCCCGAACGTGTAGTCGCATTTGCGGCAGTTGAGGGTATCTTCTTCAGTGGCAGTTTCGCAGCCATTTTTTGGCTAAAGAAACGAGGAGTCATGCCAGGTCTCACCTTCAGCAACGAACTTATCTCACGAGACGAAGTCAGTAAATTAGTTTTATTTTTTTTTTTATAATAGGTTATTCAATTTTTATTTAATAAATTTTATATTTATCGTTCATTTTAGGGATTACATTGCGATTTCGCCTGTTTGATGTTTAAACACATCGTACAAAAGCCATCGTTTGAGCGTGTGAAATCAATTGTAATGGACGCCGTAGAAATTGAAAAGGAATTTTTGACGCAAGCATTGCCGGTTGAACTAATAGGAATGAATCGCACATTCATGTGTAATTACATCGAATTTGTTGCAGACAGATTATTCGTTGCATTAGGATTTGAAAAGGTAATGTATAAAAAAGCTTATGAGTGTATTTTTTATTTTAATATTTTTTAATGTTTTTATTTTATATCGTGATAGATACTGATAATTTCGTAATAAAATTTTAGATGTTATTTTAATTTTATTTATTAAAAGGTATAAAATATGATAATTTTAGGTTTACAATTCGGAGAATCCGTTCTCTTTCATGGATTTTATTTCTATGATGGGTAAGACAAATTTCTTTGAGAAAAAAGTAGGCGAGTACAAGAAGTTCGGAGTCATGGAGGAAGATTCTAAAAAGAAGAGCACGTCAGGTGTGCTGTTTGGTGCAAAGTTTTAATGTAAAAGATTTGAATATACAAATAATATAAAACGAATAAAGAATGTACTCCTCGAGGGAGAGAAAGGATATATTGGTAATTCCGCGACTTTGAAATAATTTTATAATAATGATAAACTTTAAGACAAAAATTTTTGACAAATATTTTCGAGACAAAAAAATGTTTGTACAGTCTTTATAGAATATATTGTAAATTGACAGCATCAGTAAAAAAGTTAATGTAAATGCATTTTTATATATTTTTGCACATCAATTACAATAATTTTCAGTTGTAATTTCCAAAATTATTTTATAAGTAATATGTTATTTAAAAAAAGTATAACTTTAATTTATAAAATTGTTAAAATTGTTGTAGTTTTTTATATTTAATTCTTATTGTAATTGATAAACAAAAAAAATTTTTTTAAAAAGTGTACAAATTTTTCTAAAAGATACTTTTTTATGATGCCATCGAATTGTTCAACAAACTTTTGAGCAACAAAGCGTTTGCTTAACTCTTAAATGTGTGTGTACAGAGTATTAAATGTAAAACAAATTTTAATTTATTATATAAGAAACCGTGATATTTTGTGACACTTTTAGAACATGTCTTTTTATGATTTGATTGCGATTTTATAATTGAACAAATCAATTAAACAACTAAATGTTGATATTAAAAGTTTTTGTCATGTTCTGTTATAAAATCTTATTGATGACATATCGAAAAAAGGACTACATAATTTTGAATAAATAACTACATATAAATATTATAGTCTTGATTACTTTAAAATTTAAAGCTGCTACTTAAAACAGTATTTGTATAGTAGATAAGTTTGCAACAACTAGATATGTATGTAACAACTATGCGGCAATAAAATTAATTAAGAAATTTCTTTAAACTTTTATTATGATTATTTTAAAGAGTCTAAAAATGGTTTTGAAAACAAAAAGAGAAAAAGACTATACACAGAAATTAAAATATGGAAAAATTAAAACAAATATTTTATTTAAAGATAAATGTATTTATTTAAAGATAAATGTATCTACAATGTTAATATATTATTAATATATTAAACAAGCAATTATACGTATAGCACTATAAACTAGAAATAAT
>NW_017259281.1:3267546-3270168 GCF_001594045.1 Atta colombica | reverse complement strand
TTAAATATGATTAATTGGTAACTTCACATTTAATGTTCAATAGAATAGATTCAATAGATAGATATAAAAAATATATTTTCTCGTAGAAGCTCACGTGTAGCAGTATTCTATGGGATTATCAAGGTAAAGATACTTCAAAACCTTTTTGTAAATTATTGAGATACTGCTTGCGGCATTCCATGCTCTCGGCTGGTCTATTATATGACAACCAAACTGGCTCTCCCACAAAATATCTCTTTGCTCTTATATAATTCTAAAAATTTTCTTAGAAATTAGAGATTTATTCATTTATTATATAGAAATTTATTATATTAGAAATTTATTTTAAATTTATTCTGAATTAGAGATTTGTTTGATATCTACTAAACAGAAAAAGGATATTTCTTTAAATGTTTAAACAAAGATTGACAGAAGAAGAAAAATAAATAAGTCAGAGATCAGATGTGAAAAGTTGTAAGCATTTGTAAATATTCTTACGTTAGTATCCAGAGTGAAACGATGATAAATTCCACTGGGTATGATTAATAGATCGCCAGCCGTTACTTTAATTCGGATCCATTGATCATCCTTATCCCGCACGTCGAAATAGCCTGAACCATCCAGAACCAGTCGTATCTCCTCGTCGGTATGAAGATGTTCGGTGAAGAAAATTTTTAACTAAAAATCAAAATCAGATGGAGGGGCATTAATGTAATTAAAGGTATTGAAGAAATATGCGTTATTAAATATATAAAAACATATATGATCAATCAATTAAAAATCTTGATATTTTTTTAATGAATAATAATGACTAAAAATAGAAATATTTTTTGTACCTTCTCTTCATAATTTTCTAAGCATTCTTTGGAACATGTTAACTCATCTTCGTATGTGTAACCGCGTTTCTGTCGTAGTTCTTTCAGAGTAACATCTACTTCATAATTTAGATGATTTATCTGTAAAATAAATTGTATATGGATATACAACGTATACAATAATATGATACAGTAAATTTATGTTACTCGTAAAATTCTATTCACTATAAACATGCATGTTATTTTTTTACAAAATTTTTATTTTCATTTTTATTAAAATAATATGTATTATTATAATGTACGGATGTTAAAATAACATTAAATACTAATAATAATATAAAAATAATAATATAAATAATAATATAAAAATAATGAAGGTTTATAAGATTTACAATTGAAGAAAATTACATAAATAATCAGATCTATCTTATATTTATTTTTAGTTGTACTTTTTGGATTCAATTTAAGTTAAAGGCTAATAACGAGCATAGAGAGTACATGTATCAAATATGTATCTTTTAGAAAAAAAATAAAGAGAAATATGGACATGTCATACAATATGTTATATAATACATTATATAATATAATATGTATAAGAATATAAGCGACGTTTTAGCATTTAACAATATGGAAAATGGTATATGTTATTGCATATATACACAAAATTCATATCAACATTCAGCTCCAACATCAGCTGATCGTGATTGGATATTGAGATTGGCAATAATTACGTACCATCTTGTTAATGTATTTTCATAAATAACGTTAAATAATATTTTCAAAATACGACTCAATCGGGCATGAGACGGTTAATACCATCATAGTGGAAAGATACCATTAGTTAAAATCAAATATTCGCAATAAACGATCTCAAAAATCGGCATTTCTAACCTCAAAATATTCCACGCCCGTTGCGGCGAATAGGCTATCCAGCGAAACATATTCTGGCGGTTGCCTGTGGTGTTCCAATCTTTGATCAACATCGCTGCTGTCCATATACCAAGCGCATACCATAGTTTTTCGTTCGAATAACAGAAATCGATTATTCCGAACAGTCCGAATAATGATGACACCGAAGATCGGACTTCTGTATTTTAACCAGATGACGTAAGCAATTTATCAATTATCAGTTTAATATCACTCAACGATAAGGAGATGTAGATGCGAATTCCGAAAAATTTCGAAAAATACGATGAATACAATGTTTATCACTTTCACCGTAAATTTAAAAGAGATAAACTTTAAATAAGAAAGGATTTTTAAAGACAAAATTCTGGTAAGTCAATTAAAAAAGTGAAAAAAATCATCTGTCTTTAAGCCTTCAATTTTGTGACTGAATTGTGTGCCAAATTTTACCTTGTAATAAAACATTAATCACAGAGAAGTTTCAAATTGGGATGACAATTATTAGATGTGGGAAAAAGTTCGTGGCGTTTTTCCCGTTACATCTAATTATCAGAGTTGGGGAGGAGGGAGTGTGGAATCAAAGTCCGTTATCGAATTATCATAGATCTGTGAGATCCGGTATTTTAAGAAAGTTGATCGAAAGGTATATCATTCAAATTGCTCACATCGCTAATTGGCTAATTTAAGATTAATATAATTTCATTAGTAAAGCAGTTAAAAATTACTAGAAACCGGCCAATATGAGTGATGCATGCAATTGAATTATATGCAATGCGTCTCGATCCAGCCGATGAAGCTAGGATCAATTCGACATCACACTTATTCAGATATGATTTTCAAACGATTTGGTACATGTTCAGTCCAAAAATTAAGAGCCCAAAAATAGGTAAAAAAACCATCTTTCTTCAATCACTCTTTATGC
>NW_017259281.1:3266334-3267446 GCF_001594045.1 Atta colombica | reverse complement strand
ATATTTGAAACTACTTAAAAATATTTAAAAAAGACATGCACATAGTTTGAGGAAATAGCTTGAAGTATTTTAAAATTATAATAAAATGAAAATATGCATATGATAAAAAGCATTTTATTTGAAAGTTTAAAGCAAAAAAATATAACATCGTAAATTTACACTTATATGGCTTATCTGAGCATCCTATATACATGCGGCGCATGTGCGATTGAAGTCATGAGGCAAACGCAGGCCTCGATACCGATGATTTCTGTTCTTCATATGATTATTTTATCTCTTATCATTTAAGAGAAATATGCATTGTTACAACTAATCTCCGTTACAACCGTCCTCATGCAATCTCCGGTCCTATTTTTATGAGACTGTTATTGTTTTTTAACAATATTGTAATTAAATTTATCTTTTTTTTATATTTAATAAAATTATATTTAATAAACTTTATATAGATACATTTAATGAAGTATTTTGTAATGATGCTTTCCCTTTTTTGCATGAAATATGTAAGAAACAATTGCCCAGTAAATAAGAATGGATTGAAATGGATTGAAATAAATTCAGATTTTCAGAAATATGTATTCGGTGCTCAGTGCTCAATGCATTTTTATTCATTTATATGAATAATTGCAATGAAGCACATTTTTACTTCTTTTAATCTAAAAATATCAGCTTTTTCAGTACATCGTGAATATTGTCCAATCGTGAATATTGTCAAAATTATGAATAGGAAAAGCAATTTTTTAATTCAATTGAATCCAGTTAAATCCAATTGAATAAAAAAAAATTTTCTTATTTAATTGGATTTAATTGAATACGCATAAAAATTTTAATTTTAATCCATTTTAAAACAAGGACAAATGGATGCTTATAAGCACAAAACGGAATGCATCTCATATCCTATGCTAGATGTTACACGTATTTAATTAAAAAAATTATTGTATTCAATAAAATTTATTTTTTGTAGAATGAATAATGTGCATATAATACAAAATGTATGTCACATTATATATATAATTTTTAATTCATTATTATTTGCTTTCTTTTTATCTTAGAAAATATTTAGTCTTATTTTTATATTTTTATTAGATTATTTTTATATTTAAGATAATCACACT
>NW_017259281.1:3264238-3266234 GCF_001594045.1 Atta colombica | reverse complement strand
TTAAAATATATAAAAATTTTTTAATTGCTCTACAAACTTATCATCATTGTATTCTAGTCTCTTTCATTTTCATCGATTTTAAATCCATTTTTCATTGCATTGCATACTTTTGTATTCAATGTAAGCAATATTCAGAAAAAAAAGAAAAAAAAAGACATATATGCTGTAATTAAAATGTAAGAACGTAAGTGGTATAGCACACCGGGCAATATAATATAAAGTCTGCGTATATATTCATTTATTTCTGTTTTTGGTTGCGTAAACTTATCACACACACACACACACACACGCGCGCGCGCGCACAATTAAATTTTGCAAATTTTAAAATTATGTTTATTTTGTTCTAATATTCTGCACGAAGAATAAATTAAACAGACGATACGAGTTGTCTGATACGAATGAGAAAGAGTGTATATATATATATATATATATATACTTCAACATTCGACTTTACTATCAATCGCGACCATCAAACTGATTCAACATTAAATGAAATTACAAGTTGCTCTCAAAGTTAGTCACATGTATTTTCAAAATAATTGATACAGGAGACAGTAGACTCTCGAGGCTGTCAATTTCGAATCGAGTAAATTCGAATGTTCATAATGAAAATTCAAAAAATTGCATATCTCGTCTTAAAATATACAACAATTTATAAATAGTTTAACCAGCAACACGAATTCTTGTGATGTTCCAGTGATCGCTGTTTGTAAACAAAGCGTGTGTCATAGCCTTGGTCAAACAGCAATAAAAGTTGACGATACTCCGAACGACAATGATCAGATTTCTATGTTTTAATTTGAATCAAATAAATGACATAAGAAATTGAGCAATTATTGATTTATGGACATCTCTCGGTGATAAGAAATTCTGAAGGAGGAAAAATACAATGTTTATTGATGACTATTTGTGAAAATAAATATTGAAAAAGATTTCTTAAATAGGAAATTTTGGTAAGCTGAAATTTGAATGCATTATTATGACAATCTTATGTTATAAATTTACATTATATTTATTCATCATATTATACATATAAACACTTACTATTATATTATCGATGCCAACACAATTTTATTTATTTAAATCAAAACATTTTTATACATCACTAAAGATTAATATATATATTAATATAAAAAATTTGTTCTAATTTCTTCCAAAGAAAGAAAAAGATACTTTTAATTTTAATTTTAATTAAAATCAGATAATTTTTTTATGCTTTTAATTTTACCTTTTGTTTTCTACATATTAGATGTGGGAAAAAGTTCGTGGCATTTTTCCCGTTACATCTAATGCATTACATAAAACCTAATAATTACTTTAAGTATATTTACAAAAATAAATTATTAATAGTAATCAATTATCAATTTAACATCAGCAAGAATTAAATTTAATATTGTCTTCATGTATTTTATTTTACTTTTATTATGTGTTTCTTAATATTATACATATAATATTAACATAAATATATTTTAACATAAATATATAAATGATATTGTGTGTATGCTGTGTGTGTACAAAGTACTATTTATATATTTTATTACACTTAGTTAATAAAGTCTTTTTGCTTTTAAATTCATTTTGTTAGATTTTTTATCAGTATGGAAAATTATCAGACTATGAAAATCATTTTATCACTGCTGCAACAACATCATGGTCAATTGAAATATTTTTCATCTCAAAGAAAAGAGATTTCGTATTCTGTTGATGAAATATCAACATTTATTATGTATTTTTTAAAAAATCGATTTAGGATGCATGATATTAAGCTATTCTTTGAAGACAGTACTCACAAAACAAGCTATATCTTTTTGCCAATATTCACCATGTATTATAACTTTTTATTATTAAATACGAATTTTTCCTCGCAGTACCTTCTTAAGAAGGACTTGATATTCGAACATGTAGTACCGACATGGCCTACTCTATCACCTTATCTCTTCGTACAGGTAATTTATCAATAACATATATTACAATAAACATTATATATATATATATA
>NW_017259281.1:3261497-3263472 GCF_001594045.1 Atta colombica | reverse complement strand
TATATATATATATATATATATATACATATGTATAGAAAATAATTAAATGTAGTATATTAATAGATATCGTGCAAAAATATTAGATATATGATAATGATATTGTATATATGAAAATTACACACACACACACGCGCGCGCGCGCGCGCACACGCACGCACGCACACACACGCTTTATAATCAATTATCAATTTTTTATATATTTCATTTATATAATATATACAGATAATATGGTATTCGAAGTGCGAGGATTTACTAATTGAATCGATCATGCACTTACCATTGGATCTATGCGCGGAGATCTTGAAAACAATAATCAAACACATAGACGAATTGGCAATCCCTCGAGCTAGACGTCTTATTTTTCTTCTAATCTATAAAATATACAATAAGTTCTTATGGTTGCATTTAGGCACTTTGTCAGAACAAAATGTGACGAAATGCGTTCACCAAATAATAATGTATTTTGAAATATTGTTAAATTTACTTGTAAGCCCAAAATTTGTTACTTCTTGTAATTTATCTAGCGAGGAGAAGCACTTACAACATGGTATTTTAGTGAAGAATATACTTCACTATATCAATAAGTGCATGAATAGCAAAATAAGAAGTTACTCGGAAAGTCATAATTTATTGAAACTGTTTACGCTTACATATGGCAACAATGAACATATAAATTATTATCACATGCTTCCAATCAATGCGGTAAAGTGCATTATAATAAGATTAGATCAGATATTGGCCACTTTACTCTTGAATCAAATCAAGGACGTTGACTCTTTCGAATATATAGTCTGGAAAAACATCATTGATAATGAGAACACTATGATCTCACTACATCGTGCTATCATTATAGAATGTCACTATCTTAGAGAATTTATAAAACAGAATGATTTTTTGATGAAAAATGAACAATTGTTCCTTTGCCTGAAGCAACTTATAGGGCCAATAAAATCCGAGGAATCTATTTTAACTCTTCAAGAACTCTGCCATGACATCGCCAAATGCAAGTTGCGTGATATAAAAGAACTGATTAAACGTTATAAAGAATGGGACTTGTACACATTAGATTTTATCAGCCAGAGAGTAAAATTTTTAAGTCTTAATGATTTCAATGTTATACTCGAATATCTCTATTATAAACTCGCACATCTGCATACTAAAAAAGAAAAGTACCAAATATACGTATCAGTACTGAAAATATTGATGCATCTAAAAGAAGATGATTTACATATCATCATATTGAAATACATGGAGCGACATTTTGATGACAATTGTTTAGAATGTCTGTATAATGAAAAGTCCTTTGACACATTCTTACGGCAAAATTTACTTGTTGAAGAATTCAATAATTCGCGATCAATAGTGAATACTATTTCTCAGAGATGTCGTATCCTCTTGATCTTTATTTTATTAAACCCAAGGGATGTGTTAAACAAGTTAATATTCTATGAGATGAACATTGAATCATCCAATAGTATTTTATTCCAAAGCAACGTGTTCGCATTTTTCATACAAAACTATTATTGCTTAAAAAGGGACAAATATACCATGCTGATATACATTCTGAAAAATATAGTTTTACAGCAACGCATGGCATTGCAAACAAATTTTTGGATATTTATTAATAAAATATTGGATTATCAGGTGATAAACAATGTTGTAAATGAAATAAGTATTATATGTATAAATTTTATTATTATGAGTATAATTTTATTATTAAATTCACATTATATCAAGTCAGATTATGTTACATTCGATGTTTAGACACATATTTCTATAATTTTATTATTTTTTTAATTGTAATAATCGAACATCCTTAATAGATCATTGGTATCTTTAAGAAAATGAATTTTATGAGACAATTGATCAAATGTATTGCAATATTAAAAAGTAGAAAATATTTTTGCATACATTATGTTTTTGTGCTAAAGTTATAGTTTTATTCATTAACATTTTTTTTTATAATTTATGATTC
>NW_017259281.1:3259746-3261397 GCF_001594045.1 Atta colombica | reverse complement strand
ACATAATATTTAATATATAATATATATTTAATATATATATTTTTAACATCAGGAACATTGTAATAAGATATACGAATTTTATTTATATTACGCGGTATTCAAATTATGTAATAATTATGCTAATTGATTCGATTTAAATAAATTTGTAGAATAAAAATTTGTTAAACAAAAATGTATCGCTTTTTTTTATGTATTATTTGAATATGATTTTATTCGGATGTATGTTAGTGATTCGACTATACTGATTGAAACGTATGCATATAATAGTATTATGTATTTAATGTAATTATTATGTATTTTTATTAATTTTTATTTTATTAGAATTTTTTATTATATTTTATTTCTAAATTTTTTTACAGATGATAACTGCAGATGATGTAATGAATGAACTTTGTATCCCTTATCTGATTAATAGTCATTTTGACAGCATACATATTATATTATCACACATACGAAGCATCTTACAAAAAGGGCTCTGCACAAGCAGAACTAATTACGTATTGTTAACAATAGTATTAATCAAGAAGGCATCACTGATGAGGAGATCTGCAACATTTTTTAAATTCGTAATTTATAAATGGATGATACTTATAAATGACATTTTGAATTATCTGAACATTCCGAGTATGTTGACAAGCAGGCAATACGATTTAGTATACTTTGCCTGCAATTATATAGAACCGCTTGATATGAAGATTATGCAGCCTAAGATGAATACACTGAGTATAATTCAGGAATATGCTAAACGTTGCTTCCCTGTGTATCAACTATTGCGCAAAGATCCACAATGTCATCCCAAATTGCGCAGTTATGCGCAATCTTTCAGTCTTGATCAAGAAGCTTTTATACGTCATGTAATGTTGCACAGCTTCGAGTGGGAGTACATAGAATTTGCGTCTGAGTTGACATTCGAATTCTGGTACAAATTTGGTTGGACCGACGAGATGGTAGCATACGAAAATATAATACGCATCACGGCCGATGTATCACAAATTATTTTGATACATTTAGACATATTTCCCAAATGCACATTTATAATGTTACTATACGCAATCATAAAGTACTGCAAAATTGTAATAGAGAACATGACACATAACAAATACGAAGCAATTTGTTACATCCTGTTCAGAACTCTGTCCTCCATGAATGATGTTGTCAGCAAAACGTGCTATTGTAATATGTACAATACTTGGCTTAAGCGCATCCAAAATATAAATCCAGATATGGAAATAAACAAATACTTTGATGAAATCTGTAAGTGGATTGACAGCATCTTTGAATACGAGGTTGAGACAATACCTTACATAAATAAAGAATGGTGAGTGAATGTTCCTTCCTTTCTCAAATTTAATTTTTAATAGCAAATATGTTTGTTATTTTTTCTCTCTGTCACTTTCATTTTCATCATTGTTTATTTTTCGATTTAAAAAAAGTTCGATATAAAAGCGACGTTTTAGTATTAATTTCTTTATATATCAAAAGAATATTTATGCATTTTATTATCTTTTATTATTGATTATTACCTTTTTTCTATTATTTTTTTTTGCAATTTGCCAAAAGAGACATTCTGATAACTTTAATAAAATTTTATTGAAATGTTGAAAAAATATTATATATAAAACTTCAGTTAAAAAAAATGTAAAGGTAATTG
>NW_017259281.1:3258152-3259646 GCF_001594045.1 Atta colombica | reverse complement strand
AATTATATATATAATGTTAATATTAAATATAAAATTATCTATATTATAAAGTATCACAAAAATATTATAATATGACACTAAAGTGTCACGAAACAAGATATAAATATAATTTCAATAAAAAATTGTTTTGTCTAAGCACATATCAATATATATGTAATTGTATGTTAAATATGTCTATATATTTTTTCAGTATTTGTAATGAAACTTTCCACTGCAAATATCACGGTTTTCTAATTAAAAAAAAAATCGCAGCGAAGTACAATGCATACATGTTCATACGCGAATGCATCAAGTTACAGAGTAATACAAAATTTCAATACTACGAGCAATTAATGCGAAATTTATTCTTCTTATAATTTATCTTCCGAAGAATAGATTAGCTATATGGATGACTTGGGACAAATGTAGGTGACTTAGGACAGCATGTATTTTTGTTAAATTTAATCATGGAATCCATCCATGAATTTCTAAAGTTTTAAACTTCCTTTAGAAACTCATAGATGGATTGAATTTAACAAAGTATGTTGTCTCAAATCATCCATATTTACAGCACCCTTTCGTTACACTTGTTAAAATATGGAAAAAAGTATTTGCATATTTCATCTTTTCTAGAATAATAAAACAGTATGATTTTTTTCAATTTCTAATCAGAATATTTCATTTTAATATTTCTTTTATATTGATATTTCATCAAATATTTTGTTTACAGTAAAATTTTTTCTGTTTTTGCTTGAAATCGAAAAAGAGTGTAAGTATTGTTTTGGCTTTATAATATCGATAATTGCTTTTTGTATATTTTCTTTTATATTAATAATTTGTATTTTTTTTATACAAAAATAAATTTTTTCCATATAATAATACATGAAAACACCTTTCTTTTTTTAAATATGAGTTTTTAAAATTTTCGGAACATTCGATTGACTACACGAAATCTTTGTAATTATTTTTCTAATTAAATATTAGTTATAGCCTAAAGTATCGAAATAGTATACAAATTTAGTACCATGAGAGAAAAATATTCGGAAGAATTTTTTTGTTCAATGAATAATATTATAACTGCATTTGTGGGATGCATTTTGTAATTAACATTCAGCATCTTTACTTACAATTTTCAAAGATACAAACGTTGTAACATCAATACATATTGTATTTGTTCAGTGCTTTATATTTATTCAACATTTTTTATTGTGTTGAATTTTTTCTGAATACTTGAGTTTTCTGCAAAAAGAAAATCATTGTGCAAATAATTCTCCTGAAAAATTATAATTTGGACATTGTAATTGTAATACCTTTCATTGCTTTTTTGTGTATAGTAATTTTTATTTATCTTAAAATGTTTATTCTTGCGTGTACTAATTGTTTTTCGATATTTTAGTAATAATTTTACACTTTTTGAAATAGATGTGTAAGAAAAAAGCAATGAAAAATTACTCATTTATATAAAACAAATACATCATAGTCGACATTCGATAATTTTCTACTAACACAAAAGAT
>NW_017259281.1:3255268-3258052 GCF_001594045.1 Atta colombica | reverse complement strand
ATATATGTGTATATATATATATATATATATGTGTGTGTATGTATATATGTGATATATATTATTGAACTGATTGAGATTAATAGAATATACATATAAAAGATTAAAAACAAAATATGACATAATTTTATTTAAAATGTGTATAGACAAACATTATCTTCATCGAATCTTTCTTCTCAATTACATGTTTCAGTTCTATCATTATATAAACCAAATTCCCTAATTAATTTCCCTTATAAAAATTTTATATTTTTATAACGGGAATATTATATTGCAAATTAAAAAAAGTAATAACTAAAAATAATTTCTTGTAAATAACTTAAGTTTTAATGCTTATGTTATGAAAATTTGATGAAAAGAAATAGATATATGAATCTTTTCGAAACATTAAATCTAAAAGAAATGTTCCATGTTAATAACTGAAAGCATATCATAAAGAGATGAATGAATAATATATTAAAAAATCATACTGAATAATGTATAATGATTTTTACAACTTATTCGAATATGATGTAATTTAATACGATTTTGATCACGCAAGAAAAAAAAATGAGGGAATAGGCGGAATAAAGGCTTAATTACAAAATCTTGATATTAATAAAAATTAAAATAACTTGCTATTTTTTTATTATACCCAAATGGGTACAATATCAAATGAATTTATGTAGTGTCTTTAAGAAGTTATATGTTACAATACTTCTCTATTACGATCAATATTATGAAAAAGCTTGCCGGAAAAAGGGCCTAAGTAGAATTGTACCTTTATTCCATCCATTCCTTCAATTATATTATTTACCGTTACAATTATTCGTGTAAATTGATCGGATATTAAAAAAAAATTGTATATATATAATTAAGCTATCGGATTTCTTTTTAAGAATGAATTTTTTGAAATATTCTAGGCGAAAATATAGAGATACAATAATTTTTAAATTAGTAGTGATTAAAATTTTCGAATCACATTTTGGTGCATATCGTATAGAGTATCATGCTATTGAATTGATATTTTGTGATATATTCCAATATTAATTATGCATATGTAATGTACAAATATTTTAAACAATTCTGTAAAACCAGGAACAATTTTTAAGTAAAAATATTATTACATAATTATATGATAATCTTGATATTAAGAAGATCTTTTATATTTTCTTTTATATCTTTACTATTTTTCATGACACCTGAGCACGCGAAATACCAGTTCTGTGAAGAACTTTTAATTGCTATTAATTTAAAAATTATTATAATCTTGACATTTTCGTAATAGAATTTCCATCTTAGAATATTCCAAATCCTAGAATATTCCAAATAATCTTAAAACTCTTAAAAGGAAATTTTCTCAGTGATTTAGTGACATCGTATATAATATAAGTAAATGAACAATTAAAATTATACAATGTAAAATTATACATAAATACACTGCGAAATAATAAATTAGTTTATAAAATAAAGTCTGTAACACCTTATTCATTTGGAATCTCACATTATAACTTTAGTAGTATAAATAGTAATTTTACGTTTCCAAAATATCAAAATGTCGAGGAGATATAATGATTTTTAAATATAAGCATTTAAAATTATACTGCTTAAAGTTCGCGCTTTTAGATGAAATACGGAAAATCCAACTGTATCTAAGCGTACTTACTAAATACTAAACTGAACTTTATATAATATAATTCGGTAATTTTGAATGTTTATAATTCAAAAACTAATTTAGCCTTGTTTTGATATTGACTATTTCAAAAGAATTTTTGTCTCAAAATAATTTAGGAATCAATCTTTAAGTGTTAAAGTACGATCTTTACTGAACACCCAGTATATATAAATATATGTGTGTATGTATATGTGTGTATGATAAAATTTAATAAAATTTAAAAATTATCTATTTCGTCCTTATATTTTGCACAAAGAGAGAATAGATAAATATTTAACGAACTGTCTAATACAATCGAACTATTCTAAGTAGGAAGGAATGAAATGTATATTTTAACGTTTTAGTTTATTATTATCTGACTGTGATTCAACATTAAATGAAATTACAAATCGCTCTCAAAGTCAACTGCATGTCGACCGCACGTGTTTTCAAAATATTTGACACAGTCGAACTCAAGACTGACATCGATATCATCGATTCGAAATTCGAACGTCCAAAAATTTAAAAAATTTGTGTGTATTTTGTCTTAAAATGTTCAACAACAGTCGCTGCAAACAATTTATCCAAGATTAATCAGCAACACGAATTGTGACGACTATTCGTGATATTCCAATCATTGATTGCTGCTATACCGTGTATCTGTGTGCTAGTCGTGTATCATAGCTTCGTTCAAACAATAATAAAATCAACAATACTCCAATCGATGACGTAAGAAATAATTCGATAATTATTAGTTTATAAGATTTTTGATGATAAGAAATGGTAAAAAAGATATATGGAAAATTATTTGTGATGATAAAGATAAATGTTGAATAAGAAAGAAAAAATTTTAAATTTGAATAAGAAATTTTGATGAGAGAGAGAGAGAGAGAGAGAGAGAGAGAGAGAGAGAGAGAAAGCTGAAATTTTTGTGTTTTATAATGGAAATCATATAACAGAAATATAATGAAATATTCTAAATTTGTATTAACAGCCTCAACGAAAAGAGGCTTCAGGACATATAAGAGCAATTTTAAGATAGAATTTATAAATCATTATATATATTATGTAAACTCTTATTATATTATCTATTTATCACTATTTAAATATTCTTTAGCGAAAGATAAAAAATTTTAGCTTGTCTTTTCTAGCAA
>NW_017259281.1:3250250-3254783 GCF_001594045.1 Atta colombica | reverse complement strand
ATATATATATATATACATATGTAATACTGTTATATATAAATTATTTATATACTTTATTACATTTAAGATCTTGATTTTTAAATCATTTTCTCAGATTTTTAATCAAAATGGATCAAACTTTCTATCTTAACCTGCAGACTATTGAGGACATAAGAGTTCTCTTATTATCGCTACAACAACATGGCCAATTGAAATTTCTCTCGTGTCGAGCTACGAATGAAAGCATGCGTTCCACTGATGAAGTATCAAAAACGATTATGTACTATCTGAAGGACCGACTAGGGATGTATAATATTAAAATATTTATTGCAGACAATGATTTCAACACAAAATATAACTTTTTGCCAACATTTATAACATGTTACAAGTATTTACTATTGAATACGAATTTTTCTTCACAATATCTTCTCAAACAAGACATGAGATTTGGCCACGTAGTCGGTATATGGCCTAAACTATCACCTTGTCTCTTCGTACAGGTGATTTATCAATCATATATTATCATACACAGTGTAAGAGTAAGAGAATACTCGAAATATTATATTAATTTTCTTGCCTTTTTTATATATATCACAATAATAAAACAATAATAAAATAACGAAAAAGAGATTTCTTTCATTTTACTAATTAAATTCATACTTTTAGAGATAATAATAATGTGTTTCTGTTTTTCTTGAATAATCTTTATTTATATTAAATATCGATGCAAAAGATTGACGTATCAAAGGAGTTTTCCACAATAAAAAAGCTTATATAGTTTCTATAGCGTTAAGAGAAAAATATTACCAACTAATGAAAAAGTAAAATAGCTATAATATCATTTAATTATTTTATATACATATAAAATGTGTGCGCATATGTGTATAATGATTAATGTATACATACGCGGCGCGCGCACAGTGAAGTTATATTCTTCACTCAGAGAAAAGTTTCTTTGACTAAAAAAAGGTTTGTTTAAATCAAAGAAATTTGTGCATTGCTATATGATTTAAAAAAATTTCTTTGATTTGAATGTCATTTTTTTTAATTTTTATTTTTCTCAAAGGTATTATTTTCACTTTAATTTTTTTCAAAAAAACGATTTCTTTAATTTAAATATAACTTTTCTCTAGGTGTTAAATAAATATTTCATATTATCTATTTTTAACATAGTTTAATTATATAATATCTACAGATACTATGGTACTCGCAGTGTGAGGATTTGCTGATTGAATCGCTCGTGCACATACCATTGGATTTATGCGTAGAGATCTTACAAATAACGATTGAACATATAAATGAATTGACACTTTCACGAGCCAGACGCCTTATTCTCCTTCTAATCTACAAAATATACTATAAATGCTTATGGTTGCACTTAGGTACTATATCAATAAAAGATGTGATGAAATGCGTTCACCAATTAATAACGTATTTCGAAATATTGTTAAATTTGCTTGTCCCTAAGTTTACCAATTCTCATAATTTATATATTGGAAACAAATACGTACAACACGGTATTTTAGTGAAGAATATACTTCAGTGTATTAAAAAGTGCACAAGTAGCAAAATTAAAAATTATTTGGAAAATTATGATCAAGCAATGCTGTTCAGACTCACATGCGGCAATTTCAATGAACATACGAATTATTACCACATACTTTCTTCAAACGAGGTAAAATCCATTATAATAACATTAGATCAGAAATTGATCACTCTACTCTTGAACCAAATCAAGCATGTTGATCCTTTCGAATGTACAATTTGGAGAAATATCGTTGATGATGAGAACACTATGATCTCACTACATCGTGCTATCATTATGGAATGTCACTATCTTAGAGAATTTATGAAACAGAATAATATTTTGATGAAAAATGAACAATTATTTCTTTGCCTGAAGCAACTTATAGGATTAATGAAATCTGAGGAATCTATTTTAACTCTTCAAGAACTTTGTTATGATATCGCCAAGGGCAAGCTGCATGGTATAAAGGAACTGATTAAACGTTATAAAGAGTGGGATCTGTATACATTAGATTTTATAAGACAGAGAGTAAAATTTTTGGATCTTAATGATTTTTATGTTATACTCGAATATCTCTATTATAAATTCCCATATTTGCATACTAAAACAGAAAAATATCAGGTATACATATCGGTATTGAAAATATTGATCCATCTAAAAGAGCACAATTTGCACAGCATCATATTACAATACATGAAGCGACATTTTGACGACAATTGCCTAGAATATTTGTATAATGAAAAGTCCTTTGACACATTCTTACGACAAAATTTATTTGTTGAAGAATTCAATAATTCGCGATCAATGATGATTACTATTTCTCAGAGATGCCGTGCCCTTTTGATCTTTATTCTATTAAATCCAAAAGATGTATTAAGCAAGTTAATTTTGTATGAAATGAATGTTGAATCATCCAATAGCATTTTATCCCAAAGTAACATGTTTGCATTTTTTATTCATGACTATTACAACATAAAAAAAGATTATTCAAATGTGTTGATGTACATTCTGAAAAATATAGTTTTCCAGCAACACACGGCATGGCATATAAATTTCAGGGCATTTATAAATAAATTATTGGATTATCAGGTGATACACAATGTTGTTTTTTAAATTATATTTCAATCGTAATAATATTTATATATAAATCTACAATATTTTTAATTTATGTTATTTATGTTATTATAACGGAAGACCAAACAGATTATTTAAATATTTTTAAAGAAAATAAATTTTTTGAAAGAATTAATTAAACAAAATATTATATGATATTTAAAAAAATCTAAAATATTTTTGTATATTTTTGTTATATTTTTCTCTTATAAAATTACGGAAAGTTATACGAGAGGAATTTTTTCTGTAACTTTATTTATTCATATTTATTATTTTTAAGACACAAATCTTTTAATATTAAAACAGATATTTAATTTAACATTTTATGTATGTATACATTTAATAAACAAGAATGTATTCATTTTTCTTAAGTATATTATTTGAATATAATTTTGATCAATTGTACTGTTAGACTCTGATTAAAACATACATGATATAATAATAATTTGCATTCTTTTTTACGAATTATCATTTTATTAAAATTTCTTTTTAATATTTTATTCCTAAATTTTTCACAGATGGTGACTATAGATGATGTAATACACGAACTTTATATCCCTTATCTGAGAAGTAACTATTTTGAAGAGATCAACATACGTACTATATTATTACATATACAAAACATCGTGGCAAGAAAGCTCTATACATATAAAACTAATTTCACATACTTAATAATAATATTAATTAAGAAGACATCACTGCTAAGGAAATTTAATGCAATTTTTTCAAAATTCGCATTATACAAACTTGGGATAAAACTTGTAAATGACATAATCGCTGATCTATTATACTCATCGAATCCACTACCAAATATAGATTATAAGGCAATACAAAGCTTAAATAGTTATCATATAGAACCACTCGATATCAAAAAAACGAGTCCTAGGATGAATACAATGAATATAATAAAGGAATATGAGAGACGTTGCTCCTTTATGCATCGACGATTGCGCACAGATCCACAATGCCATCCCAAATTACGCAGTTTTGTGCAATCTTTCAAGCTTAATCGAGAGGCTTTTATACGTCACATAATGTTGCATTGCTACGAGAAGGAGTACATAGTATTTGCAAATGAATTGACATTCATATTCTGGAATGAATTTGGTTGGACCGACGAGATGATGGCATACGAAAACATAATACGTATCACTGCCGATGTATCGCAAGTCGCTTTGATGTATTTAGATACATTTCCCAAGCACACTTTTATAATGCTGCTATACGCAATCGTAAAGTTTTCTAAAAATGTTATAAAAAAAATGACAAGCGACAAACACAAAACGATTTGCTGTAACCTGCTGAGGACTCTGTCTTCTATAAATACTGTTGTCAGTGAAACGTACTATGGAAAAATGTACGATCTTTGGCTTAAGCGTATTCAAAATATAGACCCACATTTGGAAGCAGAAATATATTTTAATAAGATTCACAAATGGATGTATAGCATTTTTGAATATGAATTTGAGACAATGCCTCTTGTACACAAAAAGTGGTACGTATATTTTCTTTTCTTTCGAACTTAATTGTTAATTACAAGAATTTTTTTTCCTTTTTTTTTGTATTCTTTTATTTTATTTGAATTCATTTTCACATCATTGTTCTTCTTTGATTAAAAAGATTGATATAGTGATATTTTAATATTTGTGTATTATCAAAAATATACTTAGACATTAAAGTAATATGTTTCTAAGTAATTCTCTATAATTTTTGTGTTTGAGTTCGCAAAAAACTGTAATTATTTCTTACATCAAATGACATCATTTTTTATGTTTTTAATGTATAATTTGCCAGAAGAAACATCCAACTTTAATAAAATTTTATTGAAACGTTGAGAGAATTATATTATATGCAAAACGTTATTATATCATTTATAAAAATATGATAAAGTTTAATTCCTAAATTTAAAAAGA
>NW_017259281.1:3249445-3250150 GCF_001594045.1 Atta colombica | reverse complement strand
TTATAATATTATAAAAATATTATAAAAATATAGAAATATAACATATTAGAATGTTATAAACTTAAAAAGATATAATTTTGATAAAAAAATTTTTATAGAGTAGGACTCTATATATAAATATACAGAGTCCTCGCATATAAGTGATCATCTTTTTTTAAAAAACTAACAGAGATCTAATAAATATAATATCAAATTAAACATAATTTCTAACTAAACACTATTGTGAGTATACTTAGATTTTCTGTAATCTTGCGACGTGATTAACTTCTGACTCTTACATATTAATCAGATAATAACATGTCATCATCAGATGATCACATATCATTAATACATCAATCATATTATATTTATTAGGTCTAATCTCTGTTTACAAAAAAAAAAAGAGTCGCCACTTACATGGAAACCCTGTATATGATTGCATACTAATATACATATCTATGTATGTTTTCTTTCAGTATTTGTAATGAAAATTTCTACTGTAAATATCACACTTTATTAATTAAAAAAGAAATTACAGCAAAGTACAATGCGTATATATTCGTATGCGAATGCATCAAGTTACACTGTAATACAAATGTTCAATATTCCGAACGATTACTGCAGAATTTATGCCTGGAAGAATAGGTTAGTTATTCTTTTATACTTTTATCTACACGAGTTTGATGTATATATATTTTATATATATATATATATATACACAGAATG
>NW_017259281.1:3247618-3249342 GCF_001594045.1 Atta colombica | reverse complement strand
ATATAAATAAAATATATATACAAATATATATACTCGAGCACACAAGTATAAACTCGTGTAAGCAAACGTATGAACGGGTCTCATAAAAGAGACTTTCAATGAAAAAAAATGATTTTTTCTTAGAAATTAAACATGCAAGTGTATGGTCCATTTAGATTTCTGATCAGGGATGCAAGAATTATAATATAACATGTCATATCTGATTCAAGCAAATTAACTAAAACAATTTTTTTATATAAATCATGTGGAGTCCTTTTCAAAACATTCGATCACCTATATAAACCTGATACTACTGTAGATTTTAAGAAAAAAATTTTTTTTAATATGTCTTAAATTAAGCTAGGTTTGTACCATTGTTTATACTTTAAAAAGGGATTTAAAAATATAAAGAGTTGAAAAAAATGTCATGTTGAGATATTTTAAATTCGCAAGCGGATGCTGTTTTATAATCGTTTGTATCCGATTGTACCACAATCGGTTTCATTTATATCCTTAAAGAAGTAAGTATACTGAAGTTTAAAAAAATGGGATGAGAATTAACTTTGTCATTTTTGAAAATATTTTAATTTCGATAAAATCACTCTTGTGGATTTAAAATATTTCAAAGTGGGGTGTTAGCATTTTTTTTCAACTCTTTATATTTTTGAACTCCTTAAAATACTAACGAAAAGGAAAGTGATACAAATGAATATGAATCTAGTTTAATTTAATAGGTATTAAAAAAATCTTTTTCTTAAAGTCGAGTGGCAAATTCACGTAAATCATTTGACCGATTTCGCGATCTCTCTGTAATTGTTTTTCTAATTAAATTTAATTAGAGTATATATACTTATTCTAAAATATCGAAATAGTATCAAAGTAATAGTACGAATCTAGTGCTGTATAAGAAATGAAGAAGATATTCGGAAGAATTTTTCTCTCCAATTCAATGAATAGTATTGTAACTGTATTTGCAATGTAATAACATTGAGCATCTTTATTTACAATTTTTCTAAAGATATTTGCAACAAATGTTATAACATCAATGCATATAATTTTGTATCTATTCAGTGTTTTATATTTATTCGACATTTTTGTATTGTTTAAAAATATATAATTTATCAACAAGAAGAACATTATTGTGCAAATAATTCTCCTGAAAACTGACATTTGGATACTACAATTGTAATACTTTTCATTGCTCTTTTACATTTTTTATTTATCTTAAATAATAGGTATCTTTAAAGTCTATTCCTATCCCTTTTTATATTTCGGTACAATTTAAAATTAATAAAAAAACCGCGAAATACATGTTTGATCATTTTGAAGAGTTACTTGAAGAGTTACTGAAGAGTTACTATAATGCAGCTCTTCGAAATGATCAAAACACATAAATCACGGCTTTTCATAAATTTTAAATTTTTCCAAAATGTAGGAGTAAATTTTATATTAATAATTGTTTATTGTATATATATTATTGTATATATTATTGTATATATTAGTATATATTATTGTATATATTATTGTATATATTAGTAATAATTTTACATTTTTCGAAGAATGACAGATGTGTAAAATAAGAAGAAGTAATGAAAAATTATTCAATTACGTAAATTAAATACAATACATTATAGTCAACATTCGATTGATGATTTTCCACTATCGCAGAGATACAATTTGACTTTCACCTTGCGTACTTAACAAATATGTACGTATAAATATTTGTAAAAAATATATATGTATAT
>NW_017259281.1:3244333-3247417 GCF_001594045.1 Atta colombica | reverse complement strand
AAGAAAATCTTCACATCTCAATAATATCATAAAGAAGATAATTAATAATTAATGTAAGGAGTAAATCATTCTTATAATTTAACAAAAAATCTTTCTAGAGCGTTATATTATTATATCGTCTAATATATTTATTTATTATAAAGATACCATTTCAGATTCGGCAACTTGTGAGTAATTTTCTTTTTGGATTGAGGAGGAATACGTTAAAATAATTGTTTGATTGAGAATAATTCTGAAGAGAGTCAAGTTTGGTGTTATCTTGCTCTTGTATTAAAGCAATAGTAACTTTTTACATTATTTTTTGCACACCATATCTCATTACTTGTACCATATTGCATTCTCATTAGCTCGTGTTTTCCTTATCATTAAGATAATCTAAAGTTATAATTGATATCGAAATAAATAATGTCTTGTGATTGTTATTGCTTATTTAGATATACATATAATATTATTTATATATACATATAATATTAAATAATATGATTTCGATCACCCAGAAAAAATTATATTATTTATCGTTCGCATAATTGATCGAACATTAAAAAAATGTACATATAGATAAACAATTTGTACAATTATGTATAATTATACATAAGTACACTATACGGTACAACAAATTTTAGTTTATAAAATAAAGTCTATAACATCGCATATCTCTCATGTTGCGATTTTAGTAATAGACAGTAATTCTACATTTTTAAAATAAATCAATATCTCGAACTCTCAAAAAACATACTGTAGTTCCTTTTATTTATCAATTTTATTTATCAATTTTAGATCCCTTTTTCATTGCACTATTTCATACTTTTTATTCTATATTTTTTATATTATGCAATACTTCAGAAAAGAAAAAAAGAATGATACGTATATATATATATATATCATAATAACAAATATAAGAATGTAAGTAAAACACAAAATACACTTATAATATACAATTATAATATACAATTATAATAATTACATATATAATGCAAAATACATTTATGTTTCTATTCACAATTATGTAACTTCATATATCATCAGGAGATATATACGAGTGATAAAATTTAACAAAATCTAGAAATTATATCTATTTCCACACATGATTGAAAAATGCCATATTTAATTAAGGCAGTGTTTAATAATATTTCTTGTGAATTTAAACAATTTCTAGCAAACAATTTCAAGCAAACTGTAGACCGATTAATTAATTGGTTAATTTTGAAACATAGTTCTAAACCGAAGCTGGAGCAGTAATATCACAAATTAAATTGATAAGCAATTTAATATTATTGCTGCAAATAATTTGATGCTATCAAGCATCTTAAAAATTGAATAATTTATTACGATAAATTATTACTTCAACTCGGATTTCTTATTCCGGATCTCCTTACTATTCGAACTTTTTTTTTTAGCACTATGATTCAAGACCTACAAATAATCAACGCATAATTTGCTCGAATTGAAAATTATATACATTTACATGAAAAATTATTAGGCACGAAGAGAACTGCTGAAATAACATTTTTCACTCGTATATGTTTAATCCCATTGGTCGATTTCAATTAATATTTCTATTACGTTCTCATACATAAAATATTTATCACAGAGAATAAATAAAAGATTTATTACTGCTGTCAAGTACATTCAAATTATTGCGAGTGAGAAGAAGTAAAATATATTTCAACATTCAGCTATCGTTAGCTGACTGATTCAATATTGATTGCATTCAGCAGATTCAATTGTTGCGGAGCAGATCCGTGAGCGCTCGCTGCTATTGGTGTATTCTTTTAGATCATCCAATAGCAACGAACGCTCATGAATTCGCTCCGCAACAGTTGAGTCAGCTGAACGCGATCAATAATGCCCGTTTTTTAACAATCAGTTTAATTTTTAACAATGCAGTTTAATTTTAATCTCGATTCAATTCTAACTCTTTATCTTTTTCTAGTTCTAAAAATTAGAAAAAGATAAAGACTAAGTCGAACCAAGATTAAAATTAATTTGCATTGAAACGCGTATAAATAGAATTACAAATCGCTCTCAAAGTCAGTTATACGTCAATCACATGTGTTTTCAAATACTATACACAGTTGCCCTCGAGACTGGCATCAATATCATTGAATCGAGTAAATTCGAACGTCCGTAACAAAAATTTAAAAAATTGATGTATATCTAGTCTTATAGAATACTCAATGATCGTCGCTGCAAATAGTTTATCCAAGCTTAATTAACGAATTCTGAAACACTTGTGATATTTCAATCGTTAATTGCTGTTGTAAATATATATGAATCGTGTATCATAATTTCGTTCAAATAGCAATAAAAATCGACAGTGCGACGACTCCGAATGCGATATCGATGATGATGACTTCTACATTTTAATCAGACAAATAAGGTAAAGAATTCGACAATTATTGATTTGCAAACATTTTTCGACGATAAAAAAATTTCGAGGAAGATATATGAAGAAAACAATGTTTATCTGTGATTGTTTTATTGGAATGGAGATAAATTTTGAATAAGAAAAGTTCTTTAAAGTTCTTTAAGAAGTCTTGATAAGAATCAAAATTTTCATGTTTTTCACGTAATCTTATATTTATGTTTATAGGTTATTATGCAAATGCTATTATTATATATATATACATAGTTTATTTATCTTTATTTAAATATTCTTGAGAGAAAACATGTTTACAGTTTCTTTGTTCTGATAATTACCTTAACAATTTACAGTTAATATAGAAATTATATATTTGTAATGGAAAGTAAAAATGCTATTGTATTTTGATTGTTTAGAAAATCAGAGATTGAAAGGTATTATATCTACCTTCTTCCTTTTTTCTCTAATAGTTGACTAGCTAAATGTGGAAAAGAAAGATAATAAAAGACTTTGTACGGAGAAACTCTAACACAATTCTATTTATTTAAATCAAAACATTTTTACTGTATATTAATATAAAAGTTGTTTTAATTGTTTTAATATGGAGAAAAAATATATATAAATATATTTTTAATTTTAATTAAGATTTCATCTTTAATTTTTTAAATAATTATTTTAATAAAATTTACAAAAGTACCATATTATAAAATGGAGCAAGAATT
>NW_017259281.1:3242758-3244233 GCF_001594045.1 Atta colombica | reverse complement strand
CTTTAGTATTATACATATTTATAAATGTATATATATATATTTAATATTTTATGTATGTACATATTATGTATATACATATATGTACATATATAGTATTATTTATTATACATTCTACTACATTTAAGATTAATTAATAAAAAAGAATCTCTTTATCTCTCTCTTTTTTAAATTTCTCAGGTTTTTGTTCAAAATGGATGAAATTATTTTTGATCAGACTACTATAGAGGACATGACAGTTATGTTAACAGTGTTACAGCAACAATATGGCCAATTAAAACTTTTCTCGTCTCGAGCTTTGCAGCAAAGCTCATGCTTCATTGACGAAATATTAAGAATAATTACTTCCTTTTTGGGAAATCGACTCAGAATGTATGATATTAAGATTTCCAGCGATCTCAAAAGGAAATCTAGTTATTTGTCAACTTTCGCCAAATGTTATAATTATTTGTTATTGAATACGAATTTTACCTCGCAGTCCCTTCTTAAACACGACTTGCTATTTGGCCATGCAGTCGGTATCTGGCCTACTCTATCACCTTATCTGTTCATACAGGTGATTCATCAATAACAATCATATCTTAATAAATATTATTAATAATTAATAAATAACATCAAATTTCTGGTTACGTTATAAACGTATTGAACAGTAAACATTTTTAAAAATTTTGACTTTTTCCTTTTTATTAATTATATGTCGAAGAAATGTTAAGGACATTTATACTAGCTGTAATCGTATATTCGCCGTACGTCATAATCTATAAAAATTGATTAATCATCACAGTCGAGTATTTCTTTTTTACAGTTGAATGAGAGAGGAATACTCGACTGATCAATTTTTAATATAACATACGGTTACGGCCAGTAAACCAATAAATGTTCCCTTATTTAGTATTTAATATCGGAATATAATCGGAATATAAGAAAGAGACTCGAAGTATTTTATGATATTAGCTGTGTTTTTAGTTTTTTTTTCTTTCATAATTGATAATGCACATAAAATAACAATAACGAAAAAGATCTCTTTTATTTCATAATTTTACTTCGTATAGTTTAAAAATAATCAAATAATAAAATTTTTTCCTTGAACATTAACTTAAATTAATTCATTATACCTTCTGTACAATCTTTATTTAAATATTGACATAAGGAATTAATATAACAATAATGTAGTTAATATAACAATATATAATAATTCTGTAGCAATAAGAGAAAAATATGATCGAATAATGAAGAAGTTAAGCATATTATATATCTATATTTTTTTACTTGTTGTACAAGATGAATCTTAATTTATACCAACAATTTACCAATATTTTATCATGAGAAATGAATATTTCCCTTACGCGTGATCTCTTACGCTCTTTCTTTTGTAATCGATAATTTATTTTACATGATAAAACATTACAGATTAAGATTCACCCTGTATGTATATATATACATATATAAACATATATATATACATATATATGTTTATT
>NW_017259281.1:3240955-3242728 GCF_001594045.1 Atta colombica | reverse complement strand
TATATATATATATACGCATGAGATGCAAAATGTACTTAACACACACACACACACACACACAAAATATATATACTTTATAATATTATTCGTTTCTAATATATTTCATTTGTACACAGATAATATGGCATTCTAAATGCGAGGATTTGCTGATTGAATCGCTCATTCACATACCATTAGATCTATGCATAGAGATCTTGGACATAACATTTAAACACATATCCGAACTGACAATCACACGAGCTAAACGATTTATTTTCCATCTAATCTATAAATTATATAATAAATGCTTATGGTTGCACTTAGGCACCATATCAGCAGAAAATGTGACGAAAAGCTTTCAGAAATTATTAATGTATTTTGAAATATTATTACATTTGATTATCAATCCCATTAATGTCACTCATAATTTACTTATTGAGGAGTACTTACAACATGGTATTTTAGTAAAGAACATACTTCATTGTATCAAGATGTGCATGTATAGCAAAATCAAAAATTACTTAGAAAATTATAATTTAACAAGATTTTTCAGGCTTACATATGGCAACTACTATAATAATTATGCGAAGTATCATCAAACGTTTTCTGTCAGCGAGATAAAATCTATTATAGTAAGATTAGATCATAAATTGGCCACTGTACTTCTGAACCAAATCAGGTGCATTAATTATTTCGAATACAGAGTTTGGAAGTCTGTCTATGCTAATGAGATCACTGTGATCTCTCTACATCGTTCTATCATTATAGACTGTCACGATCTTAAAGAATTTATGAAACAGAATGATTTTTTGATAAAAAACGAGCAAACATACTTTTGCCTGAAGCGACTTATAGATTCAAGAAAATCTGAAGAATATATTTTAACTATTCAAGAACTCTGTCATAGAATCACCGAAGGCAAACTACATGGTATGAAGGAATTAATTATGCGCTATGAAGAGTGGGAACTATGTACATTAAATTTTATCAAACAAAAGAGAAATTTATTAAGATTTAATGACTTCTACGTTATACTTGAATATCTTTATTATAAATTCGCATATTTACATACTAAAGCAAAAAAGTATCAAGTATATGTATCGGTATTGAAAATATTGAATCATCTAAAAGAACATGATTTACACTTCGTTATATTAAAATACATGAAGCAACACTTTGATGACAATTGTCTAGAAGATCTATATAATGAAAAGTCCTTTGACGCATTTATATGGCGAAATTTACTTGTTGAAAAATTCAATGACTCACAATCAATGAGGAATGCTATCGCTCAGAGATGTCGTTCTTTCTTAATCTTTATTCTGTTAAACCCAAAAGCAGTATTAAGCAAATTGATATTTTATGAACTAGATAACATTGAATCTTCTGACAGTATTTTATTCCAACACAATATGATTGCATATTTTTTACGAAACTATTACAGTCTGAAGAAGGATCAATGTAATGTGTTAATATATATTCTGAAAAATATGATTTTAAAGCAAGACACGGAATGGCATATAAATTACAAGACATTTATAACGAAAGTGTTGGATTATCAGGTAATATATAATATTGTAAATGAAAGCATTATGAGTTTAAATTTTTATTAAAAAATTTATATTACATTAAATCAGATCACATCATATCAGATGTTTGGAAAATTCTATCAACTATTATTTTTTACGCGGAAAAAAAAAGATTTTATAGTTATATGAAATTATATAAAATTATATAGGAAATATGTTCATATATAGACATATTTCATGTAATAATTATATATAAATTTTATAT
>NW_017259281.1:3234503-3240287 GCF_001594045.1 Atta colombica | reverse complement strand
TAATTTCATTTTATTATTATTAATTTATTCATTTTATTATTAATTTAATTTCATTTTATTGAAAAATTTTTTAAATATTTTATTCCTAAATTTTTCACAGATGATGACTGCAGATGATGTAATAAATGAACTTTATATTCCCTATTTAATAAGTGATTGTATTGAAGAGATCAGCATGGATGATGTATTGTCACATGTACGAAGTCTTGTGCAAAAAATGCTCTGTACAAAAAAAACTAAGTTCATAGTGCTAATGATAGTATTAATCAAAAAAGCATCATTGTTAAGAAGACTCAACTCAACTTTTTCAAAATTCCAAATAACCAGATGGATAAAATTTATAGATGACATAGTGAAATGTATATATATTTCAAATGTATTGGAATTGACAGAATATGATATATTACGCATATCGATTATGGTAAAGTTTTTTTCTTAGAAGTTTTTATATAATTCTTCAGAATTTTTGTGTAAATTTTAGAAATTTTCAAAATTTCTAAATTATCCCAGATGCTTATAATGCCGGCAATTTGCCATAGATTTTTCTTTGGCCATGTGTCGTATATTATTGCCAATTGACTACTAGTACTGAAAATCTATAGTTCCCGTTATATATATTATATTGCATTGACAACTGATAGATATACGAACACGGTCTTTAACGACAACGATTTTGAATGATATTATAGCAACATGCTGGCAACATATTGGGTCGTCCGGAAAGTTCGTGCCGCAAAAGATTTAAATTTAATAAATGAAATTAAAAATTTAAATCTTCTGCGTTTCAATTTTCCTTTAAAATCGGCACGAATTTTCCGAACAATCCAATATGTACTGCCAGTAATTTAACCGCAAGAGCTGCATCAATATTACATTTAGCAATATAACAGCATTGTGTGATTCTACATATATTATTATGTGACAATATGACAATTATTATGTGACAATAATACGAATCTTGATGATGATGATTGTAAAATTGACGGCAAATTGCTGGCAAATTGCTACCCAAGATTATCATAAAAATATCAAGTTCTTAACAAATGTGATTCAATTGCAATTCTATACATAGTTAGCAGTGCATACTCAGGAAGCAACATGCCGATAACAATACAAACACGTCGCTATCTAGGATTTTATAATTTTTTCGAAAATTTCTCATGTTTTCTAAGTATTGGGTTGAAGGAAAAATTCTTTAATAGATAATACTAATGTTAGAAAATAAATATTATGTGTCATTCAACTGCCACACATATAATAGAATACTAGAAGTGTTTATAATAGAATACTTTCTAGAAACGAAGTAAATCTAATCTAGATAAATGTGCAGTTTTTAATTTATATCGATTTTACTACTCTTTAAATATGTTGTAGATGAGTGTCCTGAGTAATTTCCTACAAAAATTAAATGAGAGATGGCTCTGTTTTAAAAGGTATAACAAATTAAAGTCTTATAATAAGGCTTGCAGAGCTTATTAACTTTAATTTAGAATTTTCTACGCGAAGCGAGATCTACTTTACATACTTCCTTATCCAGCAAACACAAAGTTACATGTAATGGGCTAAAACAAAGTCTATAATTGTACGGTTCCACAAGGATTTTTGATTTTCTTCTTATTAACTTTCAGTCTTTAATAAATCATAATTTCTTAACAAATTACCATCAACTGAAATTTTGTGAAGATCACTCAAAGTCAGGCCTTGACAATATATGTCAAGATTAAGGTTATCAAAACTGAATTTGTTGTTTTCAATATTTACCAAAATTATTCGCAATTCATGAAATCTTAATTTATTATATCTCTTAAATCAATGCTGTCTCCCATTTAATTTAATTTTTGTGAAGAATTTCTTACACTCCTACAACGTATCTAAAAAACAATAAAATTTATGAAGTGTAACCTAAACTGTACATTTATTTACAGCAACTATACATTTTTTTAAGACTGTCATATATGCGCGTGCGTACATGGTGCGTGCGTGCGTGCGTGCGTGTATGTGTGTGTGTGATGTGTGGTGTGTGTGTGTGTGTGTGTGTGTGTGTGAATTCTAGAATATTCTAAAAATTTTCAAGATTTCTCATTTTCAATAATTTTTAAATGAAATTTTATAAAATCTGAAAAAGTTTAAGCTATTTTAAATACCTATAACAATCGAAACTAGATCCAGCTTCGGCTATTATAGGCATTAAATTTATACTTATGTATTCATATTTATATTAATAAATTGTTTATTACTGTTTAAGATATTTTTTCAAAAATTATAGAATATGAAATCTTAGAATATTTTAGATTTTACATACATTTATATAAAATTCTAAAAAAACTGTAAACTTAGATATTTCTAAAAAGTGTGATATTTCTAAAATTTTTATAAAAATTCTAACAAAAATTTTCACTAGGATCAGTTCCGTGTGGAGCCGCTTGATATAACGAAAGCATGGCATGGAATGAATGCGCTAAATATAATTCAGGAATACGAGAAACGTTATATTGTTATATGTCGACAATTACGCGTAAATCCACGATGTCATCCCGAGTTGCGCAATTATGTGCAATCTTTTAGTCTCGATCGAGAAGCTTTTATACGTCATATGATATTGCATTGCATCGGAGAGGAATACACGACATTTATGTGCGACTTGATACTCATATTCTGGTATTATCTTGGTTGGACTGACGAAATGATGGCATACGAAAACATAATGCGCATCACCATCGATGTATCGCAAATCGCTTTGATGTATTATGAAATGTTTCCCAAAGACACTTTTGTAATGCTGCTATTTGCAATCGTACACTTGAGCAGGAACGTCGCAAAAAATTTGTCACTCGACAAATATAAAGCTATCCGAAGTATCCTGTTAAAGACTTTGTCTTCCATGAGTCATATGGCCAACAGGACGCAATATAGAGATTCATACAATGATCTGCTCAAATATATTCAAGAAATAGACCCATACATAAGTAGACGAAACTACTTCAAAACGATTTCCTATAAGATTGTTACGTTCTTAGAAACATACGAACATTTAGAGCCATATTTATATGAAGACTGGTAAGTAAAAAACATTTTTTTTTATTCAAATTTAATTATTTTTAATTATAAAAAAATTTTTATTTTTTTCTTTTTTTCCATCCATTTCTTTATTCTTTGTGAATTCTATTTTCATTACGATATTTATTCTCAGTTCCAAAAAGGATAAGTATAAAAACTTTCAATGCTTCTATTTTTATTAAAAGAATACTTATGTATATAAGTAATCAGAAAAAAAAATACATTCTTAAATAATTTTCTGTCTTTGTAACAGATTTAATCAGATTTGCAAAAAGTTGGCAATTATTTCTCTATAATTAAATGCTATTTCTATTTCTGTTATTTCTTATCTTTAATTTCATTTTTAATTCATAATTCGTAAAATGATAGCATTTTATAGTTTTTATAAAACTGTATTAAATTACTAAATATATTGTATACTATAGATAAAGCAACAAAATATTTAAAAAAAATCAATATAAATGTTATTGTATCAGTAGTTTTACATGAAAATAAAAAATATGTTCTTTTTTTACCATATAATATTACAATTAATAATCTAAAACTGTTGTGTATATAGAAACGGAGAGAAGAAAAGAGAAAGCGGGAGAATATTATAAAAACATAAAAGTATTAGAATGTTATATTATAGAACATAGACTCATGTCATAATATATGAAATATTTCAAAAAACAAGAGAAAATTTCATTTATTTCATTGAATTGTATTGTGTAGATTTGTAAAAAATATCATATTATTATAATAGATATATACATATTACAAAATATATTATAAAATATATTATGTATATTTCAGCATTTGTGATCACAATTCGAATTGCAAATATCATAGTTTACTTATTAATGATAAAATTGAAAAAATGTACAATACATATTTATTCATCCGCGAATGCATCAAGTTATCCAACATAAATCATGTATATCGTTATTCTGATTACTTAATGGACAAGCTTACTGAACTTGATTTGTTAGAATAGATTGGCTTTGACAAAACACGAAAAAAAATATTACAATCAGAGTATATTTTATTTATTTCTGTACTCTAGATATTTTAAAGCACTTTCTTTTCATTAAATAAAAAAAATTGAATGCGCAAGTACTTTTTTTTAATAATAGTCTTCAATACTGTATATGTCGATAGTTGTTTTTATAAATTTTTGTTTTTGTGTTGTCCTAATTATTCGAAAAATTAATTACGTATTACATTATTGAAAATCTCTTAGGTTTCTCTCTGATATAACTTAAATTTGGAGAGACTCTACTGGCTGCACTTTTCGATTTAATACATCACATGATGTATGACAACCAACAATGTCACATGTATTTATTTCATCGCTGACGATGGTTCGAATGGAATTCGGATGGCTGAAATATTCGATCGATATTTTATGTAGATTTGAAATATACTAATGTGAAAATCAAACAACCAATCAAACAACTTCTGCGCTATTATTGCTCTCAATCGCCCGGAAATTTCTGATTGATAAATGATTGTTTTATTATTTAGAGAATTTCATTTTGTTAATTAATTTGTTAATAATAATATATTTAATATAATAATATAGAACGAATTACACACATCTTTTGTTTATATCCAGTATTTAATATTTATATACAGTATTTATATACTGTATTTATATATAGTAACATTTATTCAGTTAGTATTTATATCGATTATATCCTGTTTTTGTATTAATTTTGCAAAACAGGAACAAATCGTACACAAAGTGGATGAGGACGAAGTATGATATCAATCTGCAATCGAACATTCTCTATATAATCAATGGGTTCCAAGTAGAAATGATGTATCAAAGATGCTATCATCATCTTCAGTATAACATATTTGCAGTATAACATATCGTTGATCTGTAATTTAATATTTGTTGTAATTTGTTTATATAAAGATATATAAAAGATTATACCTTACCGATATAATAACGTGGTCCAGCACTGAATGGAATATATGAGGAAGAGGTTTCATATCCTCTCGGGCAAAAATCTAGGATCAAATACCTCTGGATTTGGCCAAAAATTGGGATCTTTGTGGATTCCGTTAATATCAATAATCACAATCGTGTCAGCAGCAATCATATTAAATATGATTCTAAAAAGCATAAAATTTATAAAATAAAATTTATAAATAATAATTAAAAACATAAGAAAATTTAAATTGAGTATCTATTTATTACAATGCAGAAATAAGTGTCTATAAATTTGTTTAATGAAAAATGTAATAATTATTTTAATTTCCTGAATAATATTGGTTTTCTTTTAATATTCTATGGTGTTACATATTGTAGCAGTTTTATATTTGGAATGTTTGAAATATTTTATTTTGGATAAATAAGCATTATTAATAAAATATAGAAATTTTTGATTTTTTGAAATCTTGCATTACTTAGTTCTTATATATATATATCTACAAAACTACATCTACCAATATTTTCAAAACATTATTTTGCTAGCTTAGATTATATTGAATAATATATGTAAAAATAAAATAAATTTAAAAATACAATAAGAGTTTCATTTAATACGTACGTAATTTTACGTCTTCTCCACATATGCGTGATATCAAAGGTACGATGTTTTGCAAGCGCAACGCTTCTTTTATGCATTTTTCTAAATATAATAGTTGATTCAAAAATTTCACAATTAATTTATCTTCATTCTCTTGCATAGCAATATCGACTTCGTTTCTGACAAGATCTTGTATTATTAATAATTA
>NW_017259281.1:3221855-3234403 GCF_001594045.1 Atta colombica | reverse complement strand
TATATATATATATCAACTGCATACATGTGTGTATGTACATTTTTTTTATATCTGTCGATACATAGGAAAGCGAATTGTGCGCGCACGCGCTTAAAAAGACATTTAATTAAAATGTTAAAATGTTTAATATTGATACAATTTTAATAAATAATTCCTGGAGTTAATGAATTAATTAATTTCTTTATCTAGAGTAACAGTTTATATTTAACGATAAATATCTTTGTGTTCAGCTAATAATGTCAAAATGAAGCATAAACTTGACGCTGTAATATCATGACCCTATAACCATATTATAAACATTATACCAAACAGTATACCAAAATATTATATTTAAAAAATCCACAAGAAATTATTAATATAATAAATTAAACGTATACCCCGAACATAATGGTATCAACATTCTGCCTAATCTCTAAATCAGTCAGACCTTTATGAGATGCCGCTATGAGAAGATCTTGCAAGGCCCTTCCTTCGCGTTAAATCGAAGTATATAAGCATGATATTTTTTGAGCATCATTTTAATCATAAAATATAATTTATAATATAATATCAAAATTAAAGAATATCTTCTGATTATATTACGTACTTCCAATCATTTTTGCGTCATCTTCTTTTGCTTCTTGTATCATTGTCAAAGCTTTTCAAATATTGACCATTAGTTTGTTCATGATAAAGTTTTCTTTCGGCAATAATCTATATATAAATACAACATTAATGTTTTTTTTTCCATAAATGTGTTGTCAATACTTATGATTTATCTTACGATATATAAAATCATTCTTTATATAAAATCATTATCATAACTTCTCAAAATAGATAATGTTTAAATGCGATATCGTAACTTTTTAAAATACATCATATTTAAATATCATATTAAATAATATTTTAACGTACTCGTTCAGTAAATTCATGCAATATTTCTAGAATCTTTGCTTATTCTCTATCTTTTGATGTCAATGCGAATATCCAAAGTGCAGCCATTGTCTTTGTATTCTAAACGTAACAATACAGTTACTAAATAATAGGCATGCTATTTTAAAAAGATGATAGTATCGTTTTTTTATAAAATTCCTTTAATTTCTCTACATGTATATAGAATTAGAAATATTATAAAAATAAATTTAAATAATAAAATTATACTAAAGACATATATAAAATCACAGTATATGCACAATAACTTTTTTAATTATTTAATCTTACATAAAAATATATTCGTCTTTACACTAAATTATTATTTTTTCTCGTGATACTTTAGCATTTAAAATTTTAAAAGCTTTAAGCAGTATTTATTTTTAAATAAACAATTGAAAAGATTATAATTTATTATGCATAAATTAACGTGTTAAATTTCTAATTACTAACAACGTTTTACATTAAATATTATTTATCTTGATATGATAAAATATTAAGGTATATACGTTAAGATAAAAATGAGAAATATTGGATTGTCCGGAAAATTTGTGTCAAATGTTGAAGGAAACGCAGAAAATTTAAATTTTAGTATACATTTATTAAATTATATAGGTTAGTCGGTACGAACTTTCCGGACATCCCAATATATTATTTATTATGCCCATAAATTACCTATAAATAAAGAGCTCGCATATTTGACGAATTGCTTTTAGATACTGTTGCTGGAACTCACCGAGATCTTTGAGAGAAGTACCCATAACAGTTTCTGCAAACATGTTTGTGAAAATATTACGATGACATTATTATACACATACACACACACACACACACACGCGCGCGCGCATTTGTATATTTAATTTTTCGCCGGCGGACGCAGGGTCTCGCGAGATTCGCGAATTAGAGAATTGTTTATTTTTTTCAACTGTGAAAAAAATGAATATTTTTATAATAAAAATGGATATTTTTATAATAAATATGTATTTTTATTTCATCTTTTATATATTTGAAATAATTTACTACATATTATAATAAAAAAACTGCTTTTCAAATGTTTTAAAACACTGTCTCTCTTTGATCACATTTGACCTTGCATCCACCGTGCATGCGAGTTGATACTATCCGATGTCCGCTGTCCAAGGATTAAGTTAATTCACAATATCTACAC
This sequence comes from Atta colombica, assembly GCF_001594045.1. Classification (NCBI taxonomy): domain Eukaryota; kingdom Metazoa; phylum Arthropoda; class Insecta; order Hymenoptera; family Formicidae; genus Atta; species Atta colombica. Next base: position 3,232,326 of record NW_017259281.1, on the reverse strand, counting down.
ACAAGTACACTGTATTGATCAATATGTAAATTTTGCCGTAGATATTTTTGAAATACCTGTACATTCACATATCTATATAATATGTATGTATATTTCAAGAATATCTACGATTGCAAAAATTATTACATATTGATCGATACAATGTTGTATATTGATATTTTGAATTAAAGAAAGTTGTATTTTATTTTATATTATTCGTTAATAAAATTCTGTTTTGGTTAGTTGTAAATTCATATTCATTTATTATTAAGAAAATTTATTAATTTTACTTATTAATTAGTATAATTTTGTAATACCACATATTGCATTCAGCGTGTGTTCGCTAATAAATGGTAATAAATTTTTTACAACTGTGCCTTTCATTTTTCCTTATCATTTTTCCTTAAGTCCTTTTTCAAGGACTTCATCATGTTTTTGCTTTCTTTGTCGAAAATCTTGACAAATCGTTGCAATATATTAAAATGAAATGTAGGAGTTAATATCTTTCGCTGTGAATACCGCCTAAAACATGAACAACAAAATGTACAATTGTGAAATGATGATTCGAAATAAGGAATAAAGGATGAGGAATAATCTTTTAATTTAATTTCAAATTAAATTTATTTACATTACAAATTTATTTTATTATCAATATAATGAAAACTTGATAGTCAAAGAGAAATTTAATAGTAAAACATGCCTTCTTATATGTATTAATACATTACTTTCACTAGTGAAAAGACTAGTTCCGAGCCAAGGTTTGAAAATATACATAAAACTCTTTTTTATATGTTTCGGGTTGCTTAATATTGTCTAAAATTACAATTGATTTCGAAAGTATTTTAAACATTCAATCATTTCTAACAAATATTTACGAGCAAATAATAAGTAATGTAAGTAAAACACTGAGAAAAAAATCAAACGAAATAAGAAATAAAGCCAATATGAATTAACACAGATATCGATGCATAATATTTAAATATTTAATAATAAATCTCATAGGATCGCGTATGTGAGAAATACAACTATATCTATAGGAACTATACCTATAGGAACTATACCTATAGGAAATAAATGCCTTAATTGTCTTAAGTGCTTGTATAATTCTGTGAATTTATATACTATGTAGTCCTTTAAAATGCGCACCGAAATGATTTTTTTTGAAACTACAGCAAACTATACTAAATTAGTAATATCATGAGTTAAATTGACTAGCAATTTAATAATTTAATGCTCTTGCGTATCTTAAAACGATCCTAATAATGCTGAATGACATTACAATCTTAAATAATTCTTATTGCGAAAAATATTACGTCGAACCCGAATTTTTAGCATTCCCTGCGAGCATCTAAATATTCATTAATAGAATATTACCTATGTAATATTTAGGATTGTTGTTGCAAAATAATGTTTCAATCATAGTTTAGATCCCTGTTAATGTAATTAGAATAAGAAAAAATAGGATTGTTGCATAAAATATGCATTGTTATTACTATAAGATCTATTAAAATGTGTATTTAAAAAAAAACAGAACGAATAGATAATTTAGAAATCTAAGAAAATAACAATCGCCGAGGATACAGATCATTCCGTTAAAAATAAAATTAAATCAGGTAAAGATGTTATGAGAGCCAACACTAGTCGTGTGTGATAAATTTATTGGTAAGAACATAAAAAATGTAAACGTTTCGATCATCAACTTATCTTATCAATGTAATGTTTAATACTTAAAAATATATTTGTCGTATAAAAACATATACATCAAATTTTAAAATAATATTAACGCTGATTGAAGCGCGCGCGCGCGCGCGCGCGTGTGTGTGTGTGTGTGTGTGTGTGTGTATGCACATAATAAATCACAGCACATAATAAATACACATACACAGCATTTTTATTTGCATTTTTATTTATATTATGTAAATTTATAAACGTTGATAAAAATCGATAAAAAAATTTAAATATACAGAAATATGATATGTTTAATATATTCTATCATTTCTCAATAAAGTTCAGCAATCGAGAAATGAATACTATTATGTAGAAAATAATTAACAAGATTAAATAATTTTTAAAACTAATTAACAAGCAAATGTTTAACATTAATGAAAATACTTAAAAAGAAAATACTTAAAGTTTCTTAAAATGGAATGTTTACAAATATTATATTTGCATGTTATGTACAAAGATAAATATTAATTTATTCAGGAATTATATTAATTTATTCAGAGTACATTGGATGCCAATTTAAATATTATTTTAAATATTATTTAAATATTATTTTTAATTATTACAGTTGTTTCTGGATAAATCGAGTAACAAAATTATGATTTTCAATATACTGAAAATCAAGGAGATGAAGCGACAAAAAGTGAACTGTAGAAGGGGAAGAAGACAGAGATCTAGAAACAATGAAGAGGATTGCAAGACAAGAAGTTTGTTTTCTATTCTTGCACGAGGATTATACTAGAACTGAACTGAATTGAACTAATACAATCCAAAACTGACAAGTGTAAGCGTGCAGGCAAGGAATAAAAATGTTTAGTACAAGATAAAAATGGCGCCCCATATTGTTTACATGGAAGTATTAGATTCGTGTGATGAAAATGAATGCAATTCCATTAAAAAAAATTCTTAATTAAAAAAATAATGATGACACAAAATGTTTTTATATATAGGTTTGTTATTATTTATATATATTTATCATTTTATTACTCATAAATTCTCGGATAATTATTTAGAAGATGCCCCTCTCACCTTTAATTTTAATAAATTTATGCTCATTTGTCGCATTTATGCATGAAACGAAAGAATCTGGCGGTAAAATGTCATGCTTAGGTTCGCGAATCGAGGTATATAAGCAATAAAGTTGACGACTATTGAAGTTAGGAGATCTGTCAGCTGCGAAATATCGTAATGAAAGTAATGTACTGCGATTACATTTTCATGCTTTATGGCAGGATATTGGCAACGTTACCTTATAAAAATAATTCGTTATCATTACCATTGTTTTTCCTAAAATGTAACTCGTTACCGTCACTCAAAATATAACGAATCGCTAATTTTTACTTTTTTTCTTGATATTAATAGAATATTATATATTTTCATTGACAGAACTTGTGCGCACTCATGCATATTAAAGTCGTTGCACAATCTTAATTTAAATGTAAAAATGAGATATCTGAGAGGATAAAATGCCTAAAGTATTTTATCAAAAAACTTAATAAAATAGTGTATTGAAGATTTTGCAATTTAATTCGTATATTATCGCAGTTTAACTTGTATATTTTTCTTAACCATACATCTTTAGGTCAGCCGCTAAAGTACACTGAATGCGTATTAGTTCTGCTAATAAAAAATATTACATGCAGATTCTTGCGGAAATTAAAAACTGATAAATATGTATGTGTATATACGCTCTAGTATGATTAAAACTTCTACATAAATAGAAATAAAGCAACGATAAAAGCAACGATAACTAATGAAATCGTTACCATTACTCCAAAAATTTAATTACGTCATGAACGTTATTCAAAAGAAAATGTAACGTTGTTACTAAAAAAAGGTAACTTGTAACGATAACAATGTTACAAGTAATGCATTATTTATTAATCCTTTATGACTACATGCGCATAGATTTTTTATTAACTTGCTTCTACAGCGATATATTAACATTTGTTTAATATTCGAATCGTCTTTCTTTCATCATTTAGGGGTTTATAACTTTAATATATGTCGTACATAGCAAGAACAGAGCAAGTTTTTGAATAAAAATGCATCAAATGAGCCTAATTTCATTAAAATCGGAGGTGAAATAATAATTCTAAATAAATATAAATTAAAATACGTGCACATAGCACTGCATTAAGTCGATGTAACAGATTTCCTAACCACAATGGAATTAAGCACATTTTACTGCCCTTAGATTCTTTCGTTTCATGCAAAAACACGTTGAATAAGCATAATTTCACTGAAATTGAAGGTGAAGAGTGTCTTCCAAATAATTACCAATTTTCGCACTATTTGTACAAGTGTCTGTTTTTTGTGGCTGAACTAGTGCTTGTACTGCTTGCACTGACTCCAGACCTAAGATCTGTTTTTTATGAATTAGCGCTTTTGGAACTTAGGCCCGATTGCACCATCGTTACTTTGACTTTAACAAGACTTAAAACTCTCTCTGTTTCTGTCTCTCTTTTGCTTTAAAACCAGATAGATACAGCTTTAAATCTCGCTTAAAGTTAAAATAAGGTCGGAGCACATCTTGAAAGCGAAAAGTGGAAGCCAATCAGAACTCGCGGAAAGACAGAAGTAGATAGAGAAGCTTAGCGTATATTTATAAATTAATTTATGATAATGGGCTAGACTAAAATATAAGCCAAACTAGTGAGTTCACAAAATAGATAGTTAGTTTGTTTTATTATTCGTTTGTGTGTGAAGTTATTAAAATTTGTTCAATATAATGGAATGGATTATATATAATGTACAATAAAATAATAAATAACGAGTATATAATGTATATCTTATGTTTATATGAATTATAAGGAACATAAATTGGAAGCCATCTTAAGCCACGAGGCAAGGATTAAAATAAATAAATAAATAAAAAATGTTTTCAAAGATTAAAACGGACAAATAATTTATTAATTGAATGATACCTACACCATCAAACATTGAATCACAAATATGTAAAACATTTTAATTAAAAAAAAATTTTATTTAAATATATATAAACATTTTAACTTATCTTGTGTACCAAATAATTGGTACATTTCTAACAATCGGATAACATAGTGGTCCTGGCATTAGATTAATAAGTCGTTCGATTTTTCCATAATGCACATAATAAAATTATAATAAAAAAAATAAAAAATAAATATTACACACCAATAATATAAAGACAAATGATGGCAATACAATAACAAATATTATTGATCAAATAATCAAATTGATTTGTTTTGCATCGTGTAGATTTTTGTGGAAAAATATCTTTTCTGTTTAAAATGCTTAAATGCTTTATTGATACTAAAAGTTCGTTAATGAATCTGAGCAAGAATTATCATAATACTTATTTAGAGACTTAAATTGTAGACGCAAGTAATGCACAAGTTTGACGTATGGCATACGACTATTTGTCGTCTCTTGGAGACATGGTAATAAGTTGTACGTCATTGAGTTGTACTCTGACCAAAGTAATCTTTCAAATCTAATTTCAGCCACGACGATCCTGCTGACATATACGTCTCACTAAAAAATACTAATACGCATTCTACAATAAGCCATTAGTTATAAATCAGAAGTTAGAATCTAGAAATTAACAATCACAGTCGTCCAATTTCCAACTTCTAACTGATTTATGATTAATGGCTTATTGTAGAATGGCTATGAAGTCCGTATTCAGAACGCGCTTACAGCGATGTTAGCTCGCTAATATATTATAATTTACGTTACTACATGTATAACATATAAGTTAGGTTACGCATACTATAGAATTTTAGAGATAAAAGCGCGCTTTCTGAATACGAGTCTAAGCGTAAGTGCACATAGTACTTGAAAGCTTCTGATTCGCTCTTATGTTGATCAAATTAAAATGGCGCTGATGGATTTTCTATGCTTCACAGCGGAGATGCCCACTTCAGTGTATATATAATTCAGTGACCAGCCTCTTTGTGACTGATTCTCAAGTATATAAGGAGATGTCATGGCGATCTAACTTTTAATTTTCACGAACCACGCGCACCACTTTATTTCAGATTCTTTCATTTCATGCAAAAATAAGCCTAATTTCGTTCATTCTGTATGTATATATATATCACCTCTTTGAGTATATAAAAAGTTATAAACATATGGTGTTCTACGCATGAGCGGTCTTACAATGCATATATGCCACAAGTAATGCATACTATCTGAAAACAGGAAAACTTTAATGTTATAATAAAAGTCTATGGTAGGCACCCTGAGATGCCATTCTATGAGCGGAAATTTACGGTGGAACGGAATAACGGAGACCAATCACAATCGCAGAAAAGAAAGAAGAGTAATGACTGCAGAGTTGTGATTGGTCGTGCTGTTCCGTTCCGCTGTGAATTTCCGTTCATGGGATGACACCCTAAAATGCTCCTACCATAGCATTTACTCACTCTACGCGTTCGTTGAGTAAGTATGTAGATCTGAGCACATTGGAGTATGCTGGCACATGCGACGAGAACAAATTTCTTATATCTGTTTGGTCTATATTTTTAATTCTAACGAAATATGCCAATCAGATGCAAGAGCTTACTGAGCGCTTAGTGAGCGGTGTAGTACTGAATGCACCCAATGTGCACAGGCTTATAAATCTAGGACTCGAGTCGACCTGATGTTGTCGTCACTGTTTGATATCTAGTATGAAGTGACTGTTGCCTACTGGTGGTCTATGTTTGTATAGTCAAAGTTTATATAGTCAAAGATTCATTTAGTTAATTTAGTAGATTTATATCAACTTTTCGGTTAAACAACAATTAAAATTAAACGATATATTAATTAATTAATTAACGATATATTGACAAAATCTGCATTTTACAAATATTTTTATCAAGCATTAACGATTCGATAATTATTGTTTATAATGATAAAAGAGACAAATTTCAAATGAGAAAAATTCGTTAAATAAAAAGTCTCGGTAAGTCAAAATTTGCATGTGAATTTTGTATTATTATAACTTTTGAGGAGATGTAGCTTAGTTGTGTTAGTATAATTACCCAATTTTTTATTATAAAATAGTATTATATATAATTGTTACATTATCTAAACATTATTACATTATTCAGTTATCAATATTTAAACATTCTGTTGAAAAAAGAAAATTTACTTTTATTTTGTAGCAATTATCTAGATTTTATTTTATTTTTATTATGTTGATGTTATAAATCTCTAAACTTCTGAATCTTTTAAGTAACAAAATAATTTATCCATATATGCATTCTTTTCATTTTATAATTAATGATTATACTTTTATAATTTAAATCTGATAAATTTTTCCTTTTTAATCTTTTTGTGATAAATAATTTCAGAATAAGATTAAAATATTCTTCATTGACACAATATGGACTATATTTGTGTCATATTATTATTATATATTATATTATTATTTATTATTATATTATTATTATACATTTTTTAAGATTAAATTCATATTATTATATTTAGATAAACATATGTATACATAAGTAAGATAATACAAGATAATACAGGATAATACAAATACTTTTTAGATTTTTCTTTAAGATGGATCTAATATTAGAGTTACCTAAACAAATACAAAAATTCTTGTTCAAAAAAGAGCAAGAATATGGTCAGCTGAAGTTTATTTTATCTCAGGCCACAGATGAGACTTCATGTTTCGTCAATGAATTGTTAGAAGCCCTTACAAATATTATTAAACAATTCAATATATATGATATCAGAATGTTCTATGAGAATGACAGTTCTAAACCATGTATCAACATCTCACCAGGTGTTATTAGCTGTTACAACTATTTTTTGTTGAACACTAATTTTCAGTCACAGTCTCTTCTTACAGAGGATTTGATGCTTGGCCATATAGTTCATTCTTGGCCTACTTTATCACCATATCTCTTTGTACAGGTAATTATATTAATAATGAGAATATTAACTTTCTAATTTTATTATTTCACAGATATAGTGAATATACTACATTTTGATTTTTTTTTTCAATTTGTTTAGATTTTTTTGTATATAATTTATGTATATAATTATTGTTTTGAATACACTAATATACTACCTAAGCAGTACAAGTCACAATAACGTTAAAATGATTCCAAAATATCATTTTGAAATCATTTTGACATTATTTTGATATTATAATGACTTGTTCTGGTTTGACATGTATATACACGCAAAAAATTTTAATTGCCATAGACAAATATCGCAAAATATGAAAGATACTGAAAAATGTACCAGAAGTTATATAGTCCATAAGAGAAAAATGGTAAAATCAATTTTTGACAAAACTGATTTTTCATGTCGCCATTTTTAAAATTATGATATTTTTTGCATAATACAATATCTCTAATTATTCTGCGTATAAAAGTTACAGTAATGTAACAATATTTAAAATCAATAATTTTCAAATTATTAATTGTACTGCATTTTAGCCATATTAATAGAAAACAAAATATCGCATTATTTATTATTTTTTTTATAATCGTACCTTATAATATTTTTTTTATAATCGTACCTTATAATATTTTTATGTACCGAATAATGATTCAGTTGATAATGAAAACACAATAATTGCTTATGTAAAAAATGTTGTATTTTGCAATACTACATATTTATTTTAAAGCAATTATATGTTTCTTTACACCACCAATTGATTTATCTCATTATATCTCATTATATAAAAGTATTAAGATACTATTATCAAAAAATTAATAACGATTATCAAAAAATGAGATATTTTATCTTTTATGTCAAAATATTTCATAAATTATTAATTTTTCTATCGTTTTGCCTTAATATTTTTATATGCAAAATTATGTTTAAAAAATTTATACGATTCTATTTTTTTTTAATTAAGACCTTCATATAATCTTGGAAAATTGATTTTTTCGAAAATTAATTTTACTGTTATTTACCCCTCAAATCATACAATTTTTGTTTGAAACGTTTTTCCGTATCTTCCATATTTTATAAGATTTATATATATAAGGCCCAGTAATTAAAATGAGATATACTGTGTACATATATGTGTATATTTAAAAATTATAAATTATACATTAAATAATTTTATGTATATTGTAGTAAAAGAAATTGCTTATTTAGATAATTTCTTTAGTCAAAAGAGAAAAATGTATAATTTTTGTGATAAATAATCATATTTAATTTATTATAAAAATAAAGATATATATATTATTGCATATATATGTATATTTTATACTTTATTTTTATAATTATTATTAATCATTAGGTTATATACTTGTATCATTATATTTAATATGTTATATTTATGTGATTAAATTAGTGATTAAATCAATACTATATACATGTATGTAGGTAATTTGGCGCATAAAGTGTGAGGACTTACTGATTGAATCGCTCATGCATTTACCATTGGATCTATGCGTGGATATTCTGGATATAACTATCAGATGTATAAACGATCTGGAAATTCTACGAGCCAAACGCTTTGTTTTCATTCTGATATCAAAATTGTATTACAGATGCCTGTGGCTGCACTTTGGCATGCTGTCAAAACGTAATGTGACAGAGATCGTCTCTCAATTAGTAGCGCACTTTCAAGCATTATTAGATGTTGTCAGCTCCAAATTTGTCTCCCTCAAATCATCTAACCAGGAAAAATATCTGCAACATGGTATTCTTCTAAAAGACATGCTTCGTTATATCAGAATGTGCATGCGCTATAAGACTAAAAATTTCCCGATCAAAAATGATCGATTGAAATTGTTCGAGATCACATATGGTAATAATGACGGCCGTACAGATTGTTTTTGTAAGCTTTCTATCGACAAGGTAAAATCTATTATAGCAACACTGGATCAAGAATTGATTAGTCTGCTTCTAAATCAAATCAAGCAGGTTGATTGTTTGGAGTTTATGGATTGGGCAGAGGTCGATGATAATGAGAACATAATGATTTCGCTACAGCGAGCTATTATCATCGAGTGTCACTGCTTTATAGAGTTTATGAAGCAGAATGAATTGTTGTCGACGAATGATCATCTGCTTCACTGTCTAGAACAACTTGTAGGTCCAAAAAAACCTGAAGAGTCTGTTTTAAGTCTTGAAGAACTCTGTCACAGCATTGAAAATGGCAAATTGGATGATATGAAAGAATTGATGAAACATTACAAAAAATGGGATCTGTCTGTATTGCAGTTTATAACCAGAAAAACAGAATTATTAAATGTGCAAGATAGTAGTACTGTACTTGAATATTTTCATTATAAAGTTGAACATATGAACAATTATGAAGAGAATTACCAAATCTACACATTAGTATTGAAGATATTGACAGAGCAACAGCTGTCGGATATGTATCGTATCGTACTACTATACACAATTCAGCACTTTCATGACAATCGATTAACATTCTTGTTCAATAGTGAATACTTCAAAACGTATATAGAAAGCAATACAAATATATCCGAACTTCAGGAATTTCGTATCATTTTGATCTTTGTTATGTTGAATCCGAAAGTAGTGTTAACTACTCTGGTGAGAATTGCAGTAGGAAGTACTGAAACAGAATACCGAAATGTTATGTTTAAAAAGCATCAAACATATTTTCTTTATGGGTTTTTCATTGCGAAATTAGACGATCATGATAACTTATTAACGTTTATTCTGAAAAATGTTTGGCTATGTGATAACTCTACGTGGTGTTATAAACAATTTGAAACTTTCATGAATGATATGCTTCAAAAAAAGGTAATGTTATAAATGTGTCAAACATTATAGATATATATTTTTCAAA
>NW_017259281.1:3213236-3221755 GCF_001594045.1 Atta colombica | reverse complement strand
TATATATATATAAATTCTTTTATCTTTGTACGCGCGCGCGTACGAAGTATATTATTTTTAATAAATTGTATTTCGAAAACATAAATTTTACAAAAAAATTGTTCAAATTAAAGTTTCGCAGTTCGAGAAAAAAAATATGATGTATACAATGTTTTTTGTCGCATGGTATTAAAAATGTGTCGCATGCATTATATTTTTTTCTAAGATTGTGAAATATTTTTGAAATATTTTTAACAGGCAATCTTTTTCCTTTTTATTTTTCGGAGATTTTTTTAAAAATATTTATTATCGTTTAATCTATTCTACATTTTGTATTAATTTATAATTAATCTCTTTAGACGATATTGTTATAAGCATATCTAAAATTGTATTCAAAATATCTGTATCCATACTTACCAGTAATGTAATCAAAACACATTTCTTTAATAATAATTTGAGTATTTTTCTTTGGTTTTTATTTTTTAATCTTGTTGGCATTGCATTTTTATTTTTATTTTTGCATTGCTTTTTTATAGGTAATAACTCCGGACGATCTGTTAAACAATGTCTACATTCCTTGCCTGATCAATAAAATTTTCAATTGTTCAAATCTGCTCTCTATATTGATACATATGTACTCTATTCTAAAGAAAAAAATCTGCACGCACAGAACAAATTACGTATTGCTAATCACAGAATTAATCAAGAAAATGTCGATGTTAAGAAAATCCAATCCAGTGTATTTGAGAAGCATCGTAAACAATTTATTGGATCGAGGAACAATGATATTAAATCTTATATTCGCTCGACCGAATCTATTAACGTTGAAAAATCAGAGCGAAATTATGATAAAAGTTAATAACTTTGTGGAACCTATCGATCAAATATTATTGGCTCCTTTGTTACAAAAAATCCTACGCGGCACTGTGCAGGACGTAATCCAGAACTATGAAAGACGTTGCTCCATCATATATCAACTAATATACACGAATTCGCAAGGTAAATCCGATTTTTTCAAATTCAATCAGAAAGCCTTATTACATCACATGATGCTGCATGCCACCGAGGAAGAGTACAAGAATTTTGCTATCGAGATGACGATAGTATCCTGGTCTTACTTTGGCTGGGCCAACGAACTAGAGGCGTATGAGAATGTATTGCACATTACTGCCGAGGCGATGCAGCTCGCCTTAATCTTTACAGATACTTTTCCCAAAGATTCATTTGTTTCGCTTCTGCGTGCCCTCATGCACTATTGTAACACACTCTTACTTCTCAAGCACCAGATGTACAACCAGGAAATATTTTTCAATATCCTATCAAAGACTCTATTCTCCTTGAAGAGTGCAATCAACGAGACACAATATGGCAAGATATATGACAATTTGCTGGAGCATATCAACAATATGTCCGTCAATGCAAATTCTAGGATTAAAGATTATTTTCGCAAGATCAGCGAGTTAATTGAAATACACTTTGTACGATCTGAAAAAATCGAGAAGTAAGTGAATAATAGTGTTTTTTTTCTTTTGGATTTAATTTTTTTTAGAATAAGTATTTTCTCTTTTTTTTTCGATTTTTTATTTCATGAAGTTTTATTTTCTGTTAGGTAATTCCCTAGTGTAGAAGACAATAAAAATAAATTTTTAAAGCTTTTGTATTATATTTTAGAATGTATATGTGATGTTTTAAAATAATACTTTCCTAAAAGTAATTTTCTGAAGGACATTTGGTCAGCTTTGTGAATATCTGTAGTTATTTAAACTCCACCTGCATTTCTATAGGTTTTCTATAGGTTTTCATTTTTTATTACAATTTTAATATTTTAATAATTGTAACAAAATTTTGTTGATGAAAATTATGTAAAGTGACAGAATGACTAAATTTTATTAAATTGTAAAATGTAACAGATTATTGTGTTTAATTATTTTATAAATTAATTTTGTTTATTTATTTTATATTTTTTATATTGTTTCTATTAAATCTTATGAATTTTATAAATTAAAATAATTTTGTTTTATACAATAAAATTTATAAGTAATGAAATATTAAAATATTGTTTTTAAATATTTGTTATATAAATGTAGAAAAGAAAGAATAAAAATACATAGTATATTATAATAATAATTTTATAAATAGAGTATCAGATGAATGTTTTACAAAATATAGGAACATGTGTATCAAAAAAAAAGAATTTATATATTTTAGATTAGATAAAATGTATTGTGTAGAAAATAAAACGTGATAATTTTTATGTATGTTTCAGTGAGAATTCAGACAATTTAGTATATACGAGTTTGTCGCATCTCATTTCTACTACAAATGAAATAAGTGACATGTTCAAGGCGTACCAATTCATATGTGATTGTGTTGATAATATAATTCATCTGAAAAATAAATATTTCGTAACTGATTACCGAACAAAGTGAGATTTCATACACCTGAAAGGATAAATTAGCTTTGATAATGCATGAAGAAAATATTTGCATTGTTTCTGTTAGGACAATTTTATATATAAAAGAATATTTTTTTCAATGTTACAATCAAAGTACATCTCTTTGTGAAACTTCAATTTCGATATATTGAATCAATCACTGTATAATATCATTAATAGTCGTTTTTTATAGATTATTTTTTTATACTACATATTCGCTGTGTAACTGTTAATTATTCATAAAATTATGTATTGTTGATGAAACGTTTTAAAAATTCTATACAATTTTTCTGAAATATAGAAATTTTAAAGCTTCGCTTTTGTTAAAAATAAGTTTTTAAAATTTCTGTATGTTATTAGAAAGAAAAAAAATACGAATGTATTTTATTAAAATACTTACCTTTTTTATTCTTAAATATAATTAAATATATTTTTTCAAATTTTTAAAACGTTCGATCGGCTTCCTTATAATTTTTCTAACTGAATATTGATTATCTTAGTATATACTTACCGTTAAATATCAAAGTGTGTAAACTTAGTCATATACAAGATAAAAAGAAAATATTTAAGAAGTTTTCTGTGCAATGAACAGTATTGTAACTGCATTTATATATTTTGTAACGATACTGTGCGTCTTTATTTATAATTATTTATAATTTTCCAATGTATATATACGCAACAAACGTTGTAACATCAATATATATAGTTTTATATTCATTCAGCGATTTATATTTAATTAACATTGTTTCTATATTAAAATTTGTTCAAAATTTTTAATTTTTTTTAACAAAATGAATATATAACATTGTACAAAAAATTCTCCTAAAAGAGTTACAATTTGAATATTGCAGTTATGATACTTTTCATTGCTTCCATTTGTTTAAATTGATTTTTATCTATATCGGAAAAAAATCACTCTCGCGTAAATTATATATATTTTAATATTTTAGCATTTAAAAAAATAGATATATAATATGAGACGGAGGCAATGAAAGATTTCTCAACTGTGCAGAAAACTGATTCACATTTCGTCATTGCGAAAACAGCGATTTTCTATTTGCAAACCGGATCTGAGTCTACCTCGTGTACATAATGAATGTATATATGTAATAAACATGGACTGATAATTGATTAATAAAATACACGTGCAAAAGATACAAAATGAAATATAAAAAAATTTTATTTGAACCATATAGGCGAGTTTTAGCTTAATCGAGTCTTTTCCTTAATCACAATTATAAAATTTTGTCATCGTATAAATCGAATGACGAGTAGTTCTCTAAATTCGATATCTTGACATTATATTATGAACTTAAAAGTAATAATTAATTAATTTTCTGTGTAAATAATTTTAAGTTAGAGCATAATTCCGGAAAAAACAATTTAAAATGAAATCGATCGAAACAGTAAGATTATAAATATACGCTCTTTTGAGTTTGGAAAAAAAATGTATGTATACACTCAAATTTTTCGGCGCAGAACCAATTGCAAGCTATGATTTGAAAATTTTAACGTTATATTTGTGCAACAGTGCCAAATATCATGATGAGAAGTAAAAAAAGAAACAGAAAATTGCGAAGAAAGAAAAAATGTGCATTATCTTGAAGACTTCTGAGTTTAAATTTCTTGTAAAATTAAAATTCAAATAATAAATTATTAGATGAACAGAATTTAAGAGTCAATACTTCGATACTTCTACAATAATTATACGTTTTAATTAAAAATACAATAATTATATATTTTAATTAAAAATACAATAATTATATATTTTAATTAAAAATATTTTTTTTCAATAGGATAAGAAAAAGAAATTGCATTTTTTGTTCAGGAAATATTTGAAGAATGCATATGTAATTATGACTTATGAGTGCTTAACTCATTCGTTCATGACTAGATCATCATGCTGGTACTCCAACATAAAAGCGTATTAAATCTATCACTTTGTTGTCCAGTTAATAAAAAATATTCTATGATGCTCTCTTCGATCAAAAATATTTTTAAATAATTCGGATATATTTTAAGATAATAATTATTAGCAAGCAATTTTTCACATTATGCAAGGATGGTTAAAATAAAATTCGAATATATTTTAAAACAATTATTAGCAAACAATCTCTCACTATGAAGGAAAAGAGTAGCAATATAAATTAGTAATAAGAAAATGAATGATTCTGCATTGTAGCATTTTAGTTTCATTTACTCATATAATTTTTCAACTTATAATAAGATTCTACACAATTATGCACGAAAGAACGAGACTGCACTTAGTCCAGTGTGCAATGCACATTTTCTTTTTCTTTCACGAATAAAAGATATTCACTCTGAAATACTTCGCATTTCTTTCGGAAGTTTCAAGATAATTACCTTTTATTATATTTATATATATATATATATACTTCGACTCGCTATATTATATATTTACAGATTCTTCACATTGTAAAAAATATATAACGCATTTCGTACTCAATATATCAGATATATATATGTATATATACGCAGGTAATAGTACTGAAAGGCCGATATACACATATCTAAATCGTGGTGTTTTTCTTTTTTTTCTCTTTTCACCAATTATTAATTAATATGTGCGTGACCCGATTGCATGACAAATGCACATGTGTCTGCAGCTACATGTGAATTACAGTGTATATGTCTTTGCATATTGCATCTTTCTCTTTCGATCTTTTTCTTCGACTGTAAGAAGATAATAACTGATTCCGATCATAAATAAAGTGAACAATTAAGAAAAGAAAAACAATTCTGGTCCTTAGATGTATGATATGCTGGCCGACTCCAGGTATGGCGCAATCCTTTTTCTTTTTTCCTTTGACGCTTCTCCGCCGGATAGCTCCCCAAATAAAAACGATTCTGTTATTCAGAATTCATGTCGTAGATCATTCATTGCGGCAACGGTTTTCAGACTGCCGCCTTAAAAAAATAGCGCGCGCAATCTCGCAAATCTCGTGAATTGGACGCGCGAGAGGCACGCGGCATGGCCTCTCTTCATATAAATATATAAATAGATTTTTCAAGTATATCAAATACTTGGTGAGCTATCTAGGCAGACGACGGCCTTGTGATCCGTACTTCATACCATATGTGTATGTATGTATGTATGTATACATGTTTCGTATGTATAAAACAGGGCGAAAAACGCAAGGAAGTGTACAAGTCAGGCGACGACGATCAAAACGCTTTATAAAGAGGCCTTCCGATCGAAGCAGAGTGAAGACTTCGATTATTGTTATCCGATATACAAAAGGTGCGATGTTACGACTACGGGATCACAGCGAGACTAAGAATTTTCCATGTTATTGTGACAAAATAGCGGCTTCGTGAAACCATTCCGCCTGTTCTTATCCTTCATTTCTTCATGCGCGAACTACGAGATAACTCACGACCGCGATTTCCGGCGCCTCAGCAAATTCTTTTTTCTTTGTTTTTTTTCTTTTCTAATATTAAGGCCCGGAATAAAACTACAGAGAGCACCATTCAAAAAAAGTATACCGAAAGGGTCTTTGCGTTATTCAACGCAACATTAAACGCTCGTTCGAAGTATATGAACAATTATCTCTTTCCGATACCTAAAAACGATCTAACTATCAATCGTAGAAATACTGTACATCAGTTCATTCTCATCTTTTTTTTATTCTTTTTTTTTAACTCTTAATTCTCGCAATTTTCTCCAAAAGTTGGAAAATAGTATCGCGTATACTATTCAGACAATACAATTTGCGTTAAAATTCATAATGCCGCGTTTACAAATTAGAATTGGGAGGGCTATACAAAATTACAAATACATCTTTGTCAGAAGCGAAATATCCTTCAGTAAAATCAGTAGAAAGATATTAATGTCAAACGATCTTCGTCAAGTTTTACTTTTGCATTTAACCCTCGGATGTGCTTTCTAAATAATTCTTTCGAAAGCTTAAAAGGACTCAAAGTTCAATTAAATATAATTTGAATTCTTCTAAAAATTAAATCTAGAAGATAGAAAAGATTCGATCTCAGAAAATATCATGAAAAAGTAAAAATAATTGCTCCAATAATGCATCCAAGAGTTAAATGGCAATACATTGAACAATATATGTAAATGTCGTTACGATGTGTTCGTCGAGAAGCGGTGTTTATCTGACAATACAATTTTAATTAAATGAGAAAAATTACACGTTATCTGCCAGTTATTCATAAAATTAATCGAGCATTTAAAAAAAATTTTGTCAAATCTTTTATTATGATAAGAACAAAACGAAAAAGAAATTTATACGTTTTTGAAATTTATATGTTTTCAGAAATGTGCAAGTAATACATCTATCGAAATTGCAATACATAAAAAATGGAAATAAAAATGAATGAATATCTAAAGAAATAATTTACAGAGCATAATTATATCTAATTATACAACGAGAAATGATTGTGAAATAATTTAAAAAATAAATGCTATAATCTCATCTATAGAATTTCTTCATATTGCAAATTCAATAAAGTTAATACAGTAATTGCACGTTTCTAAAATAAGTGTGTAATTATTTTCGAAATTTTTAAATTAATCAATCTTATGAAGAATGCAGTTTTAAACGATTCTTGGATTTCTTCTCTTCGAAAGCAATGCCAACAACGAAAAGTATTGTAATTGTATTTTAGAATATTCACAATTATTTTCTTTTGTGAAATATTATGAGGAATTCTTAGAGAAGTTTTATTCGGATTCTGTGATTTTTCACGAGGCCTTAAGGATAAAAAAAAAATTTTTTTGAAAAGAAGTCACAGTCTTACTATTACGATACTTTTCACATTGGTGTAGTCATTATGAGTGAATAAAAGCACGTACATGATTTTTGCAATTGAAGGGATCAATGCGAAAAACCGCACCTTCCGGAGATTTCTAATTCTACTATTGTGCTCTGTCATTGGTGTATAAGATCATTCGTTAAAAGAAACCATCATCAATCCCATAGTGATCGAATGTGCAGTCTTGCGGCCTATTGTAGTACAAATTTTTTTTTACCGTATAAAGCTTACAAATTACGAGTTTAGATTGACATTATTACATTAACTATCTCTTTACGAAACGTTTTTCTTAATATTTTCCCGTCATCGTATTTACATAATATCATCTGCAATGTTACATTTCAATAAACTAGAGGCAAGTCTTTAACTCTGGCCTTTAGTTATTAATTTTGTAATCATCACGATATATTAATTTGCTCACTTCTGCACATATGAGTTTGCAAATACGGTATTGCGTATCAAACATCTTGAAACAGACATAAAAGCAAAACAAAAGTAAAGTATTAGTACTTGCTACGCAATGGATCACAAGAAATCTCACAACAGCTGGATTATCCGTTAACCACTGAGGTGTCGCGTACAAAACTTCATTTTCAGTGCCTTTCCTTTATACACAGTAAAATAGTTCAATGTTAGGACTGTACAACCGACATACAGGATTTTGATCATTTGAAATACTTTGAAATATTTTGAAATATTTCAGAACCAAATCATTTGATACAAAGAAACAATATCATTAAAATGATCCTCAAATTGAATAATTTGTTTCTGAAACATTTTTCTATGTGTATCCTTAATAATGAAGACATTTCAAATTATTAAAGGTGAAACACCCTGTGTATAAATGTCACTAACAACGTCTCGTACAAAAATGTTTAGACAATAGGTATCTCGCTAATCAGCCTCCTTAGCTTAAATTAACACAGAACAATTGCACAGAGAAGAGTACTCTCAAAACCAAACCACTTTCATCGAATCAGATGGATTTGATTACATAGCCTTCGCACGACTGCATACAAATTATGCATTATAGGATTAAGCCTCACTCAAACATTTAGTTTGGCTCGTTATCGCTGAAACTATCACTATGCTAGAACGACCATCACAGTGACTCCTTCAAAGTGCGAATAATCTTTCTTTTTTTTTCTGCGCAGCACCTAAATCTCCATTTATGGACGAGAACGCGAACCTACATGCGACAGTTCTGTCTGAAGTTGAGCAGAAAGCCGATATCGAGTTTGGTTTTACGATTTTCGACACCTTCTCCTTTCTCGCGAGCGGAGTATTGGTCCTTTTGCCGAGGAAAAGCTACTTT
>NW_017259281.1:3208789-3213136 GCF_001594045.1 Atta colombica | reverse complement strand
TATATATATATATATGTGTGTATATATATTACAATAATATTACATACATAATATTATTCGCATATAATAAAATATCTGTGTTTAACAGCCGTCTCTCGCCGGACGGTCTTTCGAAAGTTAGAAAAGAAGAGAACCATAGTTTCCATTTTGGAAAATTCATACAGCGTCCGATATAAGTTAGCCTTGACAGATGCACGGCACATCTCAAGGTCGATAGGACATCCAAAAGATGGTTCTTCGAAAGGAGATCCTTCAGGACGACGTAACACATTGACGAGAGCTCTGCCCATAAGCCACTGTACACTGTATCATCTTTCCTTAGCATGTTCCTCAGCAGGCCAGGTAAGAGATGCAAAAAGAATCCCTTTAGCAGAACGGCGAAAAACCATATCGTCGAGTTAACGTCGACGAGCTCTTTTCCCGAAGCACTGTACACACTGTATACTTCCATCACCTTAGTTCGGTCCGCGGGTAAATCCGGGCGAACGTCGATTTTGATTAAGTATTAGAGGACGCTGCAACAGCAATAGGTCTTCTTCTCCTTCTCAGGACTGAAGTTCATCTCGCGCACAATCTCGGCGAACATCTCATTGACGTTGGTACGATTCTTGGCGCTTGCCTCGACAAACGGACAGCCCCAGAGTTGCGCGAGCTGGTGGCCTTCCTCAGTGCCGACCTCCCGTTGATGCTCCAGGTCGAGCTTGTTCGCCACAAGTAGCACCGGCACGCGTTCCGTACCCTTGACACGCGTGATGAGCTCCTTCATCGCCTTGATATCCTGAAAGGTTTGATGATTCGTCAAGCTATACACCACGACGAAACCTTGACCGTTCTTGATGTACAAATCGCGCATCGACGCGAACTGCTCGGTGCCGGCAGTGTCAAGGATCTCGAGGACACATGGCGAGTTGTCCACCTCGATCTCTTTGCGATAGAAATCCTCGATTGTTGGATCGTACTTCTCCATGAAGCAACCGGATACGAATTGGACGGTGAGTGCGCTCTTGCCCACCCCGCCCGAGCCGAGGACCACCACCTTGAACTCGCGCATCTCGCCGTCGTCGTCGTCGCCGTCGGCTCCTCCGCGCCTCCTTCCGCGACGTCGCCACCACCACCTCCTAGACGTGTCCAGGACCGCGCCGGGGTGTGGAAAGCCGTTTCACTCGAAGAGAAAGAGAGAGAAAGAGAGAGAGAGAGAGAGAGAGAGAGAGAGAGAGAACAAGAGAGAGAAGGAGAGAGAACGGAGTAGAGGAACGGAGAGAGCGCGAGAGAGACAGATAGACGGAGCAAGATTGTCGCACCTTCTCTCACGAGTATATACACTTCACTTCCACTGGCTATCAGCTAGGCTATGGACACGAGGTTCCTCTTAGCTCTCGTCCTCGTCTTCGCCTCGTCGCGACGGCAATCCGCGCCCGTCCTCCTCCTCCCGGTCGCGAACAAAGGCATCGACGAAACTGGCCGTAGTCTGGCTGGCGGACGAGACGAGAAAGAAAGAGAGAGAAAGATAGACGGATCACGCGAAACGAGAATCGACCTGCGCCGTCTCGTAGTTAGGCTGCCTGGATATTACGGCGACTACACGGCTACGCCAGGACATGACGATACAGGCCGTCTCTCCGTCCGCACGTTCTATACGCAGGCACGTATACGACGACACAGCTCTCATCCGTGCCTGCCTGCTTGCGCTCGCCTGTCGTCTACCTCCTCTTCCTGCCTACACCCCTTCCCCCTCGAACCCCGCTACACCGACTGCTCAGCCGCGATCTGACGTGCGCGACGCCGCCATCTTATTGTCGCCGTCAGGCTTTTCTTCGAATGAACGTCACGTCGTCGCGCAGATCATCGACTGTTCGCGTACTCTAGATGTCGTAGGCCTCGAAAACACGCTACGTATTCACGGAAAGCCCGTATATTGCCTATATGTATTTGCAACCGTTGATTGTGCACCGGAGACGAATGACGTAGCGCTCTGTTCTATTAAATTAAGAGACTACTTTGATTCTCGTTTCGTGCAGTAAATTTGAATTAACAATTCCTTTGGCACGATTTTATTGAGATTTAAATAAATTTGGAGTGTTTACAGACTGCAACCGAATTCCGATTTAACTTAATCGGTGATTAATTCAACTTTTACTCGATGATTGCTTGTAAATTTCTAATCTGATATCTTTCTTTTCGTGTGTCGGACAAAAATTAATAATTTTGTAAATATTAATAATAAAATAGCGACAAGTTATATTTAGGCATTGCACGCAATGGAAGAAATATCAGGAATAAATGCCAGACTTAAAAAATTAGAAAATGAATGTATAGAAATTTATAACTTACAATGGATAAATAAGATACAAGATAAATATTACGTTTAATTTTTATTCCTAATTTTTTTATTTTATTTATTACTAATATTATTTATTATATAATAAATATTAATTTATTAATATTTACTCTGGTTTTTAATATTATTTCCATTGTTCCATACAGCATACATTTTATCTGATAAGAATGTACGTCCTTAGAACGTCTGTAGGACATCTCTAAAAGATTTATGTACGGTATAAATCTTTCTTACTCCATAAGTTAAATTAATAATAAATTCACTTGCATTACTAGATTAGATAGTTCATATTAAAAATTGTTACATGTGAAATTAACAAAGTTAAATACAAATCATATAAATACTTAAAACAATTAAATTCAATAATGCTATTATTGTCATGTTATTTAGCAAAATATACACGTATTATTTCATTGTGAAAGTCTATAAATAAACAAGCTAACATTTTTAACGTCGTTTTAATGTCAACCCAGTAAATGAGAATGAAGAATGCGTGCTTTAAATGAAAAAATCTTTTTTGTATTCGATTGAATTAAAAAACTATATTTTCTATCTAAAATTTTCAATTAAGCAGTAATTATGATCCACTTTTAAGAACTGAACTTATTTTTGGATTGAAAGCATAGAAAATGTGCTTCTTATTCATGCAATTCCTATAAATGAATAAAAAGATATTAGGCATTGAAGTGGATTCAGATTTTCAGAGGTATTCGCGAACGTTGAAATGAATCTTTTTTAATTCATTTTAATTGATTTTTATTGGAAAATAATATTAAGGACATCATTTTGATGTCAAAACGACAAATAATATCAACTTGTTTACATGGAGTTTATTATATATGTTATGCCACTAAGATATTTTTATGTCAAGCAATCTTTGATGTGAACTAATTCAATATAGTGCGACTGATCGAATTCATCATGAAATTAATCGAACTTTGGCCGCAGTCATATCGCATTCGAAGAAAAATCCCGTGATTTCCTTCCTTTTTTGCAGTGTCGCGATTCAAACGTATCAATAAAAAAATGATGTATAAATGACGAGTTAAAAATAATCATTGGTAGCCGGACTGTAATTATACCTTCCAGTACCCGTTTCAAATTGCTTTAAGCAAAAAATATCTCGCTTCATAATAATCGACGGTAAATAATCATGACGGAGTGAAGTTATGCGCGGTTCACTCCGTGGATGTGGCAGAAAATCGCCGACTTCAAGATGCGTTTTCAAACGGATCGCATGTCGATTGGCCACTCCGAGTTCGGGCCAATCGCGTGCCATCATGGTGATCGGCTCGAGAAACACCTGTTCCTTTCGATTCCTTGTACTACCCTGTACTTTCCGCACTCATGATTTTGCCTTCTTTTTGCTTCGAATCATAAAAACAGCGTTGAACAGACAGATATATAACTCTGAAATTTATTTCAGTTACGACTTCCATACTCTCAGCCTTCATCTTCACTAGACGCGGAAATAATAATAATAATATTCGGGTATCTAAATTTCTGTAAAAAGAGAACAGAAGAAATAAACTCGCTCATCTTATAGCATTGATGGCGAGGGGAGAAGGGAGGGAAACGATCAGCCGTGAGCCGAGAACAGAGAAGCTTCCCTTCGTCCACCGGATGCGAATGTCACTCTCTCATATCAGAGACAACGCTATCCACGACCTTGCCGAGGAACAGCCGAAGAGGAGTGAGTTGCATCTCTCATAGCATTCGTGTTGTAGAGTACGATACTTATTACATACTAGTATGCGTATATATACGCGTATGTCCGGCGCCGCTCACACGTATACATGGTTACTCGTGACATCGTAAATTCACTAAGGTTATACCGCGCACAAACGGTACATCCACGGTACACTGACTCTAAAAAAACAAATTAAAAACTTTAAGATATACTCTCGTTGACAAGGAACGAGCGGCAGAGTAAGAATGATCGTGATCGCACCGAGTATAACTATTTATTCTTCTATAAATTATGAATTTTAATTTATATCCATTGTAGG
>NW_017259281.1:3206278-3208689 GCF_001594045.1 Atta colombica | reverse complement strand
GATATAATAGTATATAATAATTTGATATAATAATATATAATAATAGTAATAATAATAGTATAATAGTATAAAGATTATAATTATAAATGGAAAATAAAATATACGCTGGACACAACATTCATATTTTTATTGCTCAGAACATACAAGTTGGAATACGTTATTAAAGAACCGTAGTAGGATTTCATAAATGTTTAAAGAACCATAACATCGCGATGCCACTCAGCGTTGCAACAATGAGCTCTTTAATGACTAATTGGCGTAATTTAAGGTATTTCACAAATGGAAGATAGAACTTTGCAGAACTGATATAAGTTACTTCATATTTTCAAAGCAATTTCTACGTCAATTACTAGAATAATAATTTATAAAAATAAAAATCGTCGCAGCATCATAATAATTTTGAATTTATGTTAAGAACATACAGCAAATAATTATTATACGTATATTTTTATAATAATACGTATAATAATTATTTGCTGATATGTATGTTACAAAATAATTGTGATAAAAAGATGCATTTTTAATTTATCTTTAACAGAAATTTAAAATTGTTATGAAGATGCTGCGACGATTTTTATTTTTACAGGATGTCCCAGAATGACCGCCAAATATTTCGTGTGCTGAACGGACTAAACTGAATAAAAGATTCCTCTATCATTGCAATTTTCGCAATAGTTAACAAGATATTAATTAAAAATGACCGAATATTGATTTTCAATAATTCTTTATTTAAACACTATCAACTTTACAGAAAAACAAGAAGAAATAAAAATTGTTTACTTTCTTCTCATAGAGCTCTAAGAATTTTTTTTATATATTGGCAACTATTTTTATCAACATGAGAAAAAATTTTCAAAACTATGAAAAGAAAGTAAACAATTTTTATCTATTGCTGTTTTTTTTTTGTAAAGTATTTGATGATAGTATTTGAATAAAAAATTATTGAAAATCAATATTCGGCAATTTTTAGTAATTAATATCTTGTTAACTATTGTGAAAATTGGTAGACGATTTTTCGACTCATGTCAGTTTAGTCCACTGTACCATCACATGAAATATTTGGCGATCATTCTAAGACATCTTGTGTTACATACATGTTGCAATATGTATACTATAAATATTATATTATCGCAAAATAATGTAATAAAAATTCATTTGTGAAACAATGTGAAAAGAGATTCATTTATGTTATATTCATTTGTGATATACATCATACATTAATTGTGTAAGATATGACACAAATAAATATAAATATATTGTGCGAAGTATGTTATAAAGTACAAAAAGTTGGTATAAAGAAATATGTTTTAAACAGTTCAAAACATGTTTAATCAATATTTTAAACATGTTTTTTAATTAATATTTTAAATATGTTTTTTTATAATACATTTGAAGTATGTTTGAAACATTAAAAATAAGTTTAAGAAGAAACACCATATTTTATTCTTAAAAAAAACTAGCCTTTGCCAACCTTGATACAAATGAACGGTACATGTCTCCACATTGAATCTATTCGTCCTACTTCGAAAAGTTTGGGCATATAGACGAATGTATTTTTAGCCTAATCGCAGACAACATACGATCACTTTCTTCTTACTTAGCATACCGCTATCATAATCGCTACCGACCGACTGACTCATCTCGCACACATTACGAATTACTCCCGATGACGAATGCGTGCTGACGAACTATTTCCGTGATCATCAATCGCGCGATAACGCAATTTGCACTATCAAAAGGAATTGCAAAAGGGAAAAAAATAGAGATTGATCTGGTGTAACATTTCTATTAAGAAGACAGCTTCTATCGAATATTTTCTTCATCTCTCTCTTTACTTGCGAGCATTCTTAAATTAGCAACTTAGTACAGCCTTAAAGCTATTCACAAAATTAATTAATCATATAAATATTATAAATATATGCTACACCTATATTTATTATATTTTTTTATTGTTTTGTTTTTTTACTGCATAATTTGATACAAATTTCAAATTACTCTATCTGCTGGAAATTGGAGCGTGATAATTGCTAATTGTATAAAAAAAAAGGATAAATCGATGGCCTTGAAATAGATCAAGGAAAAATTGACGGTACCCAGTCGGGAAATGTTCATTGCCGGAACGCAAGCCGAACTACCTAAGCTCGTCTTTTCCCGTTGTTTCATTGCTTGTCGGTTGCCCGTTAGTTCGTTCCGCTGGTTAGGAGCCGAGGGCACGTGTTTTCGACTCTTTTACCACGCCGTTCTTCTTCCGCCGTGAGTACGAAAATCACTCTCTAATCGCAGGCGCTTCCCGCCAGCATTGTGATAAGTATTCTCACATTATCCAGTTATTGTCGCATTTATAACGATGAATGTTTATTAATGTTCACGTAGCTGCGTATCTAAAATTAGAAGCTTTTTATTCACACAGA
>NW_017259281.1:3205117-3206178 GCF_001594045.1 Atta colombica | reverse complement strand
TATATATATATATATATATATGTATATATATATATGTACCAAAATTCTATTTTAATTTTCTAGAATCAATTCAACTAGATTAATTGTGATTGGTGTTTTCAAACGTAATTTTAATTGATCTCGATTCGAAAAGATTCTCTGATCAATTCAATACAAGAATCTGCCAGTGTACGATGAAGAATCTACTGGATATTTTTAAACATGTCGTGAAATCCGAGAATTGTCGCTCGCTGTAAACAAGATCTGAATAAACTCGTGCCTTGATTGGTGATGTCAGTACGTTTTTATGAGGAGCTCTGACGTTGTCGATCAATCGGTCCGTAAGTTTTGCTTCCGCAATACGCTGCAAATATATTTATTAGGATATATCGATAAAATATCGTCAATAATTATAGATCATGTTGAAGAGGCCTTCGACAGTATCGTGTATGTATTTCTTTCTTTTGCTTTATTCTCCTTTCTTTCACCTGGAAGCCGGAAGTACACGTTACTACCGTGGTTATCGTATAGCTCTTTAGTTTCATAAATGTGTGTATGTGTGTGTGTGTGTGTATGTGTGTGTGTGTGTGTGTGTGTATTTGTGTATGTATGTGATAGTGTGTGTATTCAAACACACATTCTCTACTTCATGAAGGCAAAGTCGGAGTACGTGTGACTTGAAACTATACCTTTACAGGTGACATTCTCGTTAGTTTTTTACATGAAAAAATATTGAGTTGGGTCAATCGGAATAATCGTGACATTAAAATAACAGGTTGGTGAAGTAAGATACACTTCCGCTCATAAATTTTTAACAATGAATTTTAAAAGATTCTTTTTTTTCGGATCGTCAACTACTATAAGGAGTAATAGGAAAGTACAACTGGTGACTCGTTTTAAAGTCCCAAAAGTATCCGAAAGGAAAGCGTAAAATTTTACGTGTGAATGAACGATGACGAATAGCGGTAGACTCGTACAATGGGATCAATGGGTAAGGAAGAATTTAGTTGCTCGGAGCGGCGAAATAATGCCGGCCCTGGTCCGGTCCCGCGACCTTGCGGTATGCGAGACGCAGTCTCTCC
>NW_017259281.1:3200233-3205017 GCF_001594045.1 Atta colombica | reverse complement strand
TATATTATATATATATATATATAGTATGTACATATACACGTTCGAGAAACAGATGACATCATCGCCGATGAAAGTGTACATAACTTAGCAATGCATCACACACTTTGCTCGACCACTGTGAGTCGGTAGTCGAGACGGCTGCTTGGGGTTTTTCTTTCTATTGAATAAGCGACATCGAAGGCGAATAAGCAATATCAAAAGGTTCCAGAAATTTTAGATGCATATTCAGAAATCTCTACAATATTTAGTTTGAAAGCGAAATCTGTTTTTCTTTCAAGCTAAAAGATGAGATAAAAACAAAAGTATTTCATCCACTCGTTTTAAGGAAGATTCATCGAAATCCCTCTACAATGCAAGAATTTTAAATTATAGCGAGTTCAGTCACTTTGCATTATACTAGATCAGTACACTAAAAGCTGTATATGAAATTAATAAAGCTAAAAGCTGTAAAAGTTAAATATTTTGAACGATTAATCTGATTTGTTCAAATTTATTATATGATATATCATATCGTTTGTCAATATGATGAAAAAATTCTAAAAAATAAAAAATTCTCACAGAAAAAAAGATTTTATATTAACAAACGAAGTCATCACAAAGAGAAAAATTTTTTAATACAAAATCAATATATAAAAAAACGCCTTTATAAGCCGACATTAATTCTTAATTATACATATAATTTACAATAATATATACATATAATTTATTGATAGAATTATAACTTATTCCCAATATGTACATTTCGAATCCTATCTCGTTCCCTCTTCAGTGTATAAATTAATATCGTAAGTTAAATGATCAAATTTAGTCCGCAATGATTCATCAATTTCCATGAATTTGTCAGCTAATATATGTTTGATTTCCAAGCTTTAATGCAACTAAGCCTTCATTAAATATAAATCCTTAAATTTAAAATTTGATTGACTTATATGATATAATATTTCGCCTTGAAGAACATGTTAAAGATGTTATCAATTCGCACATTAAATGTAAATCGATTATAAAACGAACAAATAAATTATTACTGTACTCCTAATTATCGTTTTAGAATAACATAATTTGTTCGTTGTAATCGATCCGCATTTGACTTGTAACGTGCGAACTGACAACATCTCAATGTGTGTTTCAAAGCAGAATATCATGTAAGTTAACAAAATTTTTAATTTCAACGCAACAATATAAACTTGTACAATTTTATATCACATAGTAAATCTGGCAATTTATTGAGGGCTAGCCGCATTGAACCTTGGAAATCAAATATATATTGGCTTGATGAATTTATGGAAATTGACGAATCATTGCAGACTGAATTTGATCATTTAATTTACAACATTAATTTACATTCGGAAGAGGATCCGAACGAGAGATCGAAACTTATATATTGGGAATAGGAATATGTATTAATATATATATAATAATTCTGTCAATAAATTACATACACATTAAGAATTAGCTCGTATTGGTATTTTTTCATATTTACTTTATTTGAGTCTCTATTATCTGTATCTATTTATGATTTATTATACTTTATCTGAGTTTCTATTATCTGTATCTATTTTCATGATTTACTCTAAGTCTCTATTATCTGTATTTATTTATTTAATATTTATTTATTTAAAAAAATTACATTTAGGGTTAAATAAACCCGAATAGATTTTTAGACTAAAAATTAAATAATGACATGCTATTTAACAGGATATCATTATTTAATAAGATATTATTTCATTGTCAAAATTGATTATATTTAATATTATGCCACTGTATTTAGACATTTTATATGAAGCCTTTAATGTGCATTAATCCAATGTAATGCGAGTAATCGAATTCATTATTACACAATCGTTCATAAAACGTAATTGAACTGTATCGTGACAGATATTATTCAAGTTTAGCAAGCGTCAAGAAATTGATTGAGAAATACTCTTAGAATGCATTTGACTGCGACAAGAATTTCGTCTTTCTTTTTTCGTTTCGACACACATTTCATAGCTTAGACACATTCAGCGCATTCCTATTTCCGGCTCACAATTGCGATTCGTATCTCTTTCTCTCTCTTTCTTTCTCGCGGATTCCAATTACAGATACGCGCGAGAACATTATCGAGGCGTTCATTCATTGACAACGAGTAGGTGAGGTAATAGTTTACGGGGTCACATTCAAGCGACGATCAATGGATGCCGTTGGAAAAGTTGAAGGTGACTTTAAGAGAGGTTGACAACGCAACGAGACCGGACGATGTTTCAAAAAGGGCATGAGTCATGAATCTCTGCGTTCGAATCGAGTGGTTTTTCGATATTCGACGCTTATAATCTCGGCCGGCACTGCGTACTAGAGGGACACGTGTCCCACGCGTGTCAATGTAATGATAGAAACGTTTGTTCAAATGGCGCTTTATGGCGAATAAAATGAAGAGCATTGTCTGTCATTGTTACTCTTAACTAGTACCAGGCTTACGCGGAGAAATCATGCAACGCTTTATATATGAGCTCTATTTATGTTACACTATGCAAGTTTTTTTTATTGTAAGAAAAGTTCAGAAATGATATAAATTTAGAATTTTAAATACATGTCACTTATTTATTACAATTATTATATAATAATTAAAAAATTGTCATATTTTAGTTGCTTACAGAAAGAAAACGTACATAAAAAGAAAAACAAAATTATTTCTCTACAATCCAAATAATATTGAAAAATTTTAATAATTCAAAATATGTAGTTCATTTTTTGGAAAATTTCGCTTTTTTAGTTATATCGTTCAT
Source organism: Atta colombica (assembly GCF_001594045.1). Classification (NCBI taxonomy): domain Eukaryota; kingdom Metazoa; phylum Arthropoda; class Insecta; order Hymenoptera; family Formicidae; genus Atta; species Atta colombica. Next base: position 3,202,255 of record NW_017259281.1, on the reverse strand, counting down.
AGCAAATGAGTAATATATACATGAGAAAAATAATGTGTGTGTGTGTATGTGTGTGTGTGTGTGTGTGTGTGCGTGTAGATTAATAATTGAAATTATGTTTTGACAGAAATCGTTTAATTCAAAGAATTGCATATTTGTTTAGACATTTATGGATTGAACAAGATTAATTGCTGAAAACACTTTTATATAAAATATGTGTTTTATAATCTCTTTTTCTATATGATTTTGTTTTTGTAAAATGTACTTATATGCAGTTTCAGTCGAAGTGACGAGGTTTAAAGGGTCAAAAGGTGAAATGCTGCATAATATATATTTACTACATCTATAATACTTTGACATTGCATTTTGTTCGAAAGAATCAAATATTGGGTTGTCTGGAAAGTTCGTGCCGATTTTGAAGAAAAATTGAAACGCAGATTTAAATTTTTAATTTTATTTATTAAATTTAAATCTTTTGCGGCACGAACTTTCCGGACAACCCAATGTAAAGAAAGAATTATATAGATAAAAAATATCACTGAGCTGAAAAAAAAATACAATTTATACCTCTTTTTTATCACTTGTTTCTATTTATGTCTATTCATATCTTGCATGTCACATTTCATTTTATTTTAGATTTTACAATTTAAATCTTTTTTTAGAATCTACAATCTTGAAAAAGATTTAAATTTTTTAATCTGAAGTCTAAGATTTATAAATTAAGATGCAATTCAAGCTTTAGGATTTAGAGAAGTTAAGATTTAATGTCTAATCGAATTCAAATCTCGTATTTCGAATTTAGAATATCGTATTTCGATTTAGAATATCTCCTTATTATAGAACTGAGAAAAATTCTTTGAATAATTGTTCACGCTCGAACAACTTTACGGAAGTCATATCAGATATCGGGGACCCGATATGCGAGCCTCAAATGCGGGCGTGTGACACCTTATAAAAATTGTAGCGATAAAAAATCGAGGCCAAAACGAACGTACGAGGAAACTGTCAATTGGGCTTCATAATACCTTCATTCAAGGCTGTTAAAAAGTAGTACAATCCGATATAATGTTCACGTGGGGCATGTTCAGTGACGTAGGCGGTCAGTGATTTCGTCTTGCTCCGGCGATTCGCGAGATGCAATGGAATTCCGTTATAATTCCGACGCAAAAATAGCGTCTAAAATAAAAAAAAAGAAAAAAACATCTAAAATATAACTATTTCATATATTTGTAAATTTTTATGTTAATTTATCCGTGAGTCAGAGACATAATTAATTAAATGAATAATTTTATTTATATTTTGATATTAATGTACATCTATATAATCTACAATACTATACATGATATAAGTAAAAAATATACCGAAATTTTGGAAGCACATTTTTTATAGGTATCTATTATTGAAGAAAACATATTATATGATCCGGAAAAGCTTCACTTCTTGTTAGAACTCTTTTTCTAATAATCTGTTTACAAAGTACAGATGCATGAGATAGTTTGTTTTTATTGGAATGTTTGGAAAATACACACATACACATATACATTATGTGTATTTAGTAAGTGTGTTTAGTAAATCCTCACACATTCGACTCACTTTATTGTTGTACGTTGCCGTAATTCAACAATGTTTCCGAAATAACTCGACAAGAAAGCATTTCCGGATCTATGTTCGTACAACATCCATTTTCTAGATATGAAAAATTTGATCATGTCTTTTACTTATACCTTGTTTAATTGTATTGTAATAATTTTAATGAAATTTACAATCTTTAATTTTACTATTTTAATACGCGGATTTTGAATGTGAATATTTCGAATAACAGATGAGTTATCAATTGAAGTATTTGTTAAAGAATAAATTCTTTGTAATTTCTTCAGCTGTTGCGTGACAAGTTACTGATAATGGTCATCGTGTCTATTTTAAGCATTTTAAAACGATCGTTTGAGCATAAGTTTTACAACAATACTTTTATTAAAATTTCTTATAAAATAATTTAATTTTATATTTCAATAAAAACTCATAATTATATATATATATATATAT
>NW_017259281.1:3198868-3199990 GCF_001594045.1 Atta colombica | reverse complement strand
TATATATATATATAAATTGGAAGTCGCATAACATTTTTGTGCATTCTTGGTCTACAGCAGACTACACAAAAATATGAGAAAGATATGAATCTGTTGACTTTTTTCCAGTTTATATTCATTTTTATCTGAAATGATTCAAATTTAATCCAAACATCCGGTCTAATTAAAATGTGCGCGCGTGACTTTAAACTGTATAGATCGTGAATTTATGAATTATTAAAGTAATCTTGTTATATAACTGCAAACTTCCTCCACGCACCAACTCTCTTTTTTTAATTTTGATTGTATTGTGAATTATAGTTCCCCGAATTGTGTGTTTTATTTATATTATAATATATAAGAATTTTGCTTTTTGTAATCTTATTTTATAAAAAAACGAGTTGACACGAAAAACATGATTACGCAATAATTCTGAAAATTTCGTGCGTCAATAATTCCTCTGAATCATGCGTGACAGAAATTCCGAATAAGAAGAATGGAAAGAAGGAAGGATGGAAAGAAGAGAATTTTTCTTTCATATCGCGAATCGATCGTTTTAAAAAAGAAGATGTTTATACACTCAAGATAAGGAAATTTGCGTTTTCGTAGAAGGAAATTCAAGGAAATTTCCAAACAGTGTTTGCGGTCATATTTGATAACTTGCTATCGATTTAGGCAGGCCAGATCGCGGAACAAAGGATATTAAGTTATCAATAAAGAGAGAAAAAGTGTTATCGTCAAGTCTTTTTGTTTCTCATACATATTATGCACATACACGCGAATGTGCGTACACGCGTTACAATGACCTTTACGAAGCGAATACCGCGAGCGTCGATATGCGGGGACGATGACCCAACAATTTCAACATAAACAGTATCATACGTACGCAAACTAGTATCATAAGCATGCGAACGCGAGTAAGCCAGCTTCCGTCATCGGTCGACTTGTTTCAGAACTAATATATTTCCTCCTCGGATTCTCTCCGTCGGTAGGAGAAACGCAACGTATTTCTTTCAATATAATTAAATTATTATTTATATAGCACAAAAATTAATTTTTTTAATGTTCAATAAATCAATCGTAATTGCAAAGTCTAAAATTAGATTAACAGAAAACTATCGTAAACTATAGGATATATATATA
>NW_017259281.1:3194281-3197014 GCF_001594045.1 Atta colombica | reverse complement strand
TTATTAGTAGCTCATACTTTTATTATCAGTTTATATTAATAGCTACACCATCAAAAAAGGCAGTAAATTTCATGTACATGTATATAAATATATTTTTCAATTACAAATTATATATAAATTAAAAATTTAATGTAACATTATTAAATTTAATTTAATTTGTGTAACTTAAAAGTACATTAAATTTCATGATTCATCACATATTTAACAGTGTATAGTTTTACTCTGTATTTCTCAAGCTGAGAAGAATTTGAATCGGAGATATTGAATCATTCACTCTTACTCATGTTAATATCTTTTTATATTCTTATATTTTTATCGTAATGCACGACTACCTTTCGCTCGCCTCTGGGCTTCATTTTCCTTCCTTTTGAAATAATCTTGCACAATCTATTGGAAGCTTGTTGGTTGACTCTGCCCGTTTCGTTACTTTGTTCACAGAAGAAACGAGGGTAAGCCGGAAGTAGAAGAATGACCGACCAAAAGTATTATGCACCGTATCCCCCGCTGTCGGGGATGGGACTGCAGCCACCGCAGCCGATTGCAACAGCTCCGCCACAGCCAGGTGCGTCGATGTTACCGCCAGGTAAAAGAACAGACTTTAGTCTCAAGATTCAAGCTGTGCTTCAGCACGCTCTAAGAAAACCGACACGTCTGCATCTGGATACATCTGCACGTTGCGAGGCCCTAAACCGCAAAATACATAACGCTCATGATGATTTTACGACAGTATTTATAGTATTTATTTTTTTTCTTTCTTTACTTCAAGACCATCTTAAGTAATTTTTTAAAAGGCTAACTCTTTGTAATTGGTTTTATGACATAAGGCTTTTTAGATTTTCACAGATATTATCTTTAAAAATACTAGAAGGTTTGCAGGTTATCGCTGTGTTTTTATCCATTGCTATTTGATGAAATGAACGGCAAGGTTCGAAATCTTGGCATTAGCAGTGGATAAAAACACAGTGATAATCCACAAAATTTCTAGTTTTATGACATCTTAAAATACTTAACTTAAGATGTTTTATGTATATATAATAACGATTGTGCGATCAGTTACATTACACTAAATTAATGCATATTGAAAGTCTAAGAATCACTATACGTGAAAGCAAAGTTAAATATCATATAAAATATATAAAAATATATAAAAATCATATAAAAAGCATATAAATATTTTGAATAACTAATTATCCAATAATGATATTGATATTTTATTTAACAAAATATACTATTTAATAAAATATAATAAAATATATGTTATTTCGTTGTCAAAGTTGATTATGCAACTGCATGTAATTATGTAAAGTAGATTTGTATGTAAAGGTTTTTTTTAAATACTATTATAGTGAACGAATTCACCATGAGAATAGATATGAATACAAATATACAAGTTTTTCTAGCTAATAAAACCTTCTAGTTAATAAAGCCCATGAATTTATAAGGAACAATATATAATTGAAATTTTAGAAGCAATATCACTCCTCTCTTTATATTCGTCTTTATATTCGTTGCATAGAGAAAGGAAAAAAAGAAAATAATTCAAAACAACTTAAAATAAATTAATGCATTTCGTATTACTTCCCGATCTCTCTCTTTTTGTAACAATAAAGATTTACTTGTATGTGCGTTTTAGTTCTAATTAGATTCCCGGTTAGATTAGATTCTTCGTTGTAACTACGATCGAAGTGTAAACAAGACAATTAAAAAACTACTTAACTTGCTAATATTTAAAGCCACGACGACAGTAGTTAATTCGACCTGATTATCGCATTTCTCTGCTCTTTTCTCGTCGTCTTGAATCTAAATGAAGAGGAAGAAAATTTAGTTGACTCGATAATTCTCCAGGGCAGTTACATTCACAAGGTTCATTTACATTAACATTTTCACCGCTCTTTTTAGATCACTAATCAAATAGCAAGATAAACTACGTTAGGTAGATTACGTGAAGGAAAATTAACATTAAGAATTAGTTGTCTATCACAATTGACGCTAATTTAAAATCGTCACCGTCAGATAATTTCTTCGTTTTTCTAAGAAATAAACAAGATAATGTTATATCTAATTGTAAGTTTTAAATTATATGTGTGTGTACATATATATATATATATATATTTTGAAATGTATATTTTCAAATATTTTTTTTTGTTTTTTCGAACATATCGAATCTTTTTCATTGTGAAATGTGAAATTATGATATTTTTAGTTTGAGTCACACAGCTGTTTAATATATTCAGTATTTTATGTACGCAGAATGTACGTAGAATGTCATTTTAAACAGGTGTTATTTGTGTAACAATAGGGATACACTTACAATCGGTATTCATCAATACATATGCAGATTAATATAAATTATGCTAATCGTCTCATTGTGTTTAGAAATATTATAATTTAATTCTATTTATATCCTTCCTTTCCTTTAATTTAATAATTATATATTTAATCTTTCCGGAAAACACACAAGTTTAAATATTTTAGAATGTTTGAAATTATGTATAAGCTGTATGTATATATCAGTATATATACTTAAGTAAATTCCAACACATGTATGTGTTTAAAAGATATATTTTAAGCATGTCTAAAAAATATTTAAAAGATACTTTTAGATATTTTTCAGACATGTCCAAAAGTATCTTTTAAACATACGTGTGTTATTGGAATTTATATATATGTGTATACTTAGAGATATACCTATATAGCTTATAACATTTCAAAATATGAAGATACTAAATGTAC
>NW_017259281.1:3188500-3194181 GCF_001594045.1 Atta colombica | reverse complement strand
GAGAGAGAGAGAGAGAGAGAGAGAGAGAGAGAGAGAGAGAGAGAGAGAGAGAGAGAGACAGAAAACGTTTTTAATGTAATTAGAATCAAATTATAGTTTACTATTTTTAATTGATCATCGTATAATATCGACCTAAACATGCTATTAGCACGGAACGCATCTATTTCACGTGCCACTTAATTACGATAGACACGGACCAAGGACATTCGTGATCTTCCATATTGATGATCATAATCTAAGTATTGTTCCTATCGAGCGTAATTGCGGCTCGCCACGAGAAATTCGAATTCTGTATACGCTATGTGTTCCATGCAGCACGATCCACGGACAATATCTCCCAATAATAGTTGCTCACTGCTTGCCTGGAGTGACGATTAGTATAAAGTAGATAATGACCGTCCTCGGCGGTCGCCGCGTATCATCATCATCCAAACAGTTGTATTCGACGATATCACTCGTATTTGTACGATGACGTCGAACTTCTCGGTCTTCGCAGGCACATCGCAGTATTGTCGTTCTCTGAGATACGAGATAAATAGATTATTCCGTTTTGTATCTGAATTTTGAAACATTCCGATAAGCACCGGCGCGACGTGACAACACTAACTGATCATTCGAGCCCAGTATATTGTTTGCCTTTTACCTTAGTTAGACGTGATAAGAAAAAGGAAAAAACATTGAGAAGGTGAAAGAAGAAAGGAAGAAAAAAGGAGATTGAAATTTTGGATTAAAAAATTGAATATATAATTAAAATCTGAAGAACTGAAGATCTCGAAGAGGAATGTAAAAGATAAGTTGAATCTATATATATATATATATATATAAACAATTAATAAATCAAATTGCTAGAAATCTGATAAAATTCTTGAATTGAATAATCTTCAATTTTCTTATGGTGAATAATTTTATTAGAGAATTGTAATAATTGGGAAAATATTGCCAGTAAATTGTGAATTTTTCACAATATTAATTTTTATCGGCGTGGGACACAAACATGCGGCACTAAATGTCTGCGATGTAGCGATCTTTGATATATCGCATTGTTTTCTGTATTTATCTCCTAAATGATAAATGAAAAAAAAAGAAAATCTAAATCAGAGAAAACGAGGATACTCGCGGAAAAAATTTTATCTCCTGAGTCTCGAGAAGGGTAGACAACGCAAAATAATTGCGATAATTCGCAAACATTGCTGGTAAACGTCTCGGATCGACACTACAGTTATTTTTGTCAGATTAACAATCCTAATGGAAGATTATTAGAATCCTGATTCAACAGTGATAAGAATTTCGAAAAACAGTGAAAGTCGAAAGTTTGAAGATAAGTTTAGAAATTCCTTGGAAAAACTTTTCAATGAAAGTTTTTAAGCAGAAGCAGTTTAAGAAGTGACGAGAACTCCAAACAAAAGTTTCGAAACTACTGATTGGAACGGTGGAATTCTAAACAAACCGTATTATTTTCCAGTTTAGATAATTACATAATTATCGACCTTTAATCTTTTATAATTAATAATATATAACACAAACATAAACTATAAATATCTCTAAGATTATGGTGATAATTGTGATGCAATAGTGGAGTATATAAATACAGCGATAAAAGAGTACTTCACTTTCAAAAGACATTTGACAAAAACATGTGTCACGTTAAAAAAGTACAATCTCTACGATAAATAATATAGAAAAGTACAATTTCTAAGATAAATAATCTTTACGATAAATAATATTGAAACATGCGGTGTTCTACGTGCGCAACGGAATCAGAATACTTTGAAACTTCGTGGAAAATCAAGTTGGAGCAGATTCGCAGACAGCTAAGAACACTTTTTCAAAACACATTGGCGCGTTATTACAAAACAAAGAAGAAGGGCTACACTAGATTTCTGACGGAGGAAGAACAGAGGTGCAGAATTCTTTTCGTAAACATATGTATTTCATTTTGTTATACATTAGAGCATACATTTTGTTATACTATTAGAGCATTTTGTATACTTATATGCTATTTTACTTTTTTAATGAGAATTAACTTCATTAATTTAAAAATGATAAATATCTATATATGCGATTAAGAAAGAAATCTCTTGTTGTGAATTTATAAAATCATAAAATAACGCTTTTTAAGCTTTCACGGATATTATCTTCAAAGATAACAGAAGGTTCGCGGGTTATTGTCAATTATTAGCAATGGATAAAACATGACGATGACCTACAAACCTTTTGGTATTTTTTAATATCATGAAATATATTACTTGTACTATTTATATTATATCTTTTTCTACATGAAACGCATTTCTCTAAGATTTAATAAAAAGAATTATCATAAATTGTTCATGTCAATACAATTAATGTATTTATAACGATTATTGTATATCTTATTGATTTTTTTTCCTTAACCATGATTCATTGCCAAGACTACATTGAATATTTACACACACACACACACACACACACACACACACACACACACACACACACACACACACACACACACAGAGAGAGAGAGAGAGAGAGAGAGAGAGAGAGAGAGAGAGAGAGAGAGAGATTTTAAAGAATTTATATTACACTATTTTTATATAAGCAATAAATAGCACGTTGAATTAACTGAATGTTTATTGAATATGCACTTGAATGCTTTTAGGTGGTTGGTTACCGCCGAATATGACATATCCACCCGGCTTGGAATACCTTATGGACCTTGAATATCTTTTCGTGAACCAGAAAATTGAGTTGCTTCAAGGTGAGTTCTCGGCTTTGCCAAGAAAGATATAAATATAACGCTTCTCTTTTTGAGACTGCGCGCGAATATATGTATAGGTATATTCCAGATCCGCGAAGCTCGAGATTTACAATTGTTCGCTCAGTAAACGAAGCTATATTTGCTTTACGCGATATCTTCTCGTATTTGTATTATGATAAACTCAGAATTTTATACGCATAATACGTAATCATATAATTATAAAATCATAATTTAATATTATACGAATTCCATTTTATATATTATACGTATTTCATTTTATATTAAACGAAAAATTCACCGAATTACTTTATGATTTATTAATTACGCCATGGATTTCGAATTATTGTTTCATCGCTTAATGAATACGATATATTTTATACATTTTATTTTACATATTTCCTATATTATTTCAACATTACGTTACTTTATTACATTAAAGCATATTATTATATGTATATAAATTTTACTTTAACGTTGTCTTTTTCAGCTTTTACTGGATGGGAAACTAAGAACAAGTATGTTATTATGGATAACAGGGACGAACTAGTATTTTATATGGCCGAAGAATCGGGAATCTGTTGGCGATTGTGCGTGGGAAAGTATCGCTCGTGCGAATTTTCCATCTATGACAAAAATCGGCATGAGATTCTTCGTATGATCCGACCATTCAGATGCGATGGTTGCTGTTGTCCTTGTTATCTACAGGTAGTTTTATCATTAGAATTTCTTTAATATTTGATATTATTATCTCTGTAAATGAAATATTTTAGCAATTAGAAAAGAAAAATATTTACTTTGCACTATTATATTCTTCGAAGAGTCTTACGTTAAATTTGCTCTTTAAATAAAAATCAATAATTTTCTATTACTTATGACAATTAATTTTCGAACATTTTAAAATATTTAATGTATTTAATAAATTTTAGACTTCAGATTAAAAATGAAAATTATAACTATAGAAATCAAAGCCTTACACGGTCTACTTACTAAACTAAAGAGTTAGCGTTCTCAAAGATCAAAAAATCATTTCGGCGCGTGTTTTTGGGAACTACATACGTAGTATATAAATTCACGCAAGAATTATACAAGCATTTAAGATCCAGCTAGATCTGTAAAGCTTTGATTTCTATAATTGATTTCTATAGTTTATATTATCATATATCACGGTCCTATAATATGTTATATTGAAAATTAAATTTGTCTTCGCAATATTTAATATTTGCATTTACCAAGGTTTTAAATTTTAAAGAATAATTTTAAATAATATTTTGAAATAAATTTGTCTCTTTTAACTAACTATAACATTATTCATAAAGTGAATTTTTTATTAAATATTTAAATTCTAAATTATAAATAATCTTTTCTTAAATTTATTTTAATTATATTTTATATTGAATTATACGCACAATAATATTGCAAATAATAAATTTAATATCGAATTTAGAAGCGAGATGAGAACTACTGTTTTGTATCGTGTCTACTAAAGTTTCTTCACACGTGCAAGCCATCTGTCAAGTTTTCAACGAAAATTTGTTCGCATCGTCGAAAGATTCGATTAATATCCTTTGAACAAGAACGACAATATATTAATTTGTTCTATGTAGTTCATTTCTAGTTATAATTTATTTATTTGTTTATTTCTGATGTAAAAGGATATAAGATGCAATAAAAATTAAAAACAAATAATTGTATTCGAATTTGTTTAATAACTTCGGCTAATTTTATTTAGATTTTCAATTAAATAAGAATAAATTAGAATAAATTCTTATTTATATATGAGAAATTTCAATAAATTTGAGATTATTGATAAATTTTATTTTTAAGCTTTATTACAACTAGTCTTTGAATAGCAGATGACTAGTTTTTTTTCACAGGTTTTAGAAGTGTACTCCGGAAATACTCTACTGGGTAGCGTTACTCAAGAATGGAGTCTTTGGCGACCAAAGTTTTACGTTCGCGATGCATCCGGCCAACCAGTGTTAATGATAAAAGGTCCACTTATTCGTTTTTGTATTGATGTAACTTTTAAGGTATTGCAACATTTTAAATTTTATTTAATTTATGCCACATAATATTTTATTTTTATATAATATAGATTATATTATACTAATATTTTTTAATATTTTTTTTCGAATTAAGATACAAAAATTTTAAAATGAATGATAGATAATAAATAATATTAGAAACCTGATGATTATTTGATTCATGAATTATATTTTATTACATAATAAACATTAAGATTTTCAGAATCATAATTCATTAATAATTAAACCTGCAGATCAAATCTATGGATGAAAAGCATCGTGTCGGCATGATTCGAAAACATTGGAGTGGCTTTGGTCGAGAGATGTTCACCGTTTCTGATATGTTCGGTATTCACTTTCCGCGCGATTTGGACGTGAAGATAAAAGCTGTACTGTTAGGAGCGTGTATTTTAATAGTAGGTATTGTAAAAATACTACAATCGCTTTTCTTTTATCAAACGAGATGTAAAGAAGAAAAGCATAAAAAGAAACATTGCAACGAGAAAAAAATAATGCCGTTTTGTTTTTTATATTAATATCAAAATTAATTAATTTTAATTGGTTTTGAATATTTCGATTAAGAAATTAAATTGCAAAGAAAAATTTCTAATGCAAGTCAAATTACTGTATTAGTATGAACACAGTTTAATTTTTAGTATACTTTAATGTTGTTGTTAATGTTTTAGGACTTCATGTATTTCGAGCAGGAGAAATAAGTCAATCTATTTCAATTTTTAAAAGAAAACCAAAGCTTTGTTCGTATGAACATACACCTTCATCAACGTATTTTGTTACATAACAAATACCTCAAAAGTCATGTATCAACTTATAAGTACATTCAAAAATATTTTGTAACGTACAAATATCTCAAAAAATGTTTAACTACGGAATGCAAAGACGAAAACTTTTATACATATATATAT
>NW_017259281.1:3186814-3187747 GCF_001594045.1 Atta colombica | reverse complement strand
TATATATATATGTATATATTTATACACATTAATATATATGCATATATAATATATATGAAGAGCAGAATTTCAAAATGTCAAAAATTTAATTTTTTTAGCTAGAGATGGCATATTTCAGTGTTAAAAGACTCATATTATAAATTACTCTGAGAATCAGAAAGCATTTTTTCATCGTCAATTTATATGCTCAAAAACAGACATTATGAAGTGCATTATATTTTTTAACTAGAGGCAAACAAAATGCATTTGTTTAACATTTTTAGCAATTGTTTAGTAATTTTTAATATTTCACATCCTACTGATTGATATATACTGTTATTTTCTGTAAAGTGCATAATTTTCTTGTGTGCAGAGTTTCTTTTTTTCTCGTTTTCTGAAAATTACAAATTTTAAACAAAACGCACTTTGAAAATTTGCTCATATATATAATATATGTGTGTGTGTGTGTGTGTGTGTGTGTGTGTGTGTGTGTGTGTATGTATGTATGTGTACATACTTAACGTGCAGTTTGAACTATGAATTATAATTATATATTACACACAATTAGATCATTCCTTTTTTGATCAGTTTATGAATAATTTTTATCACTTTTATATAATCAAACTGTACTAAAGTATACCTTATATTCACGGAGATGTAATCGAGCTTTTGTACACTGAGAGTTTGATCTCAAAAGCTCTCTATTTTATTATGAGCATGCAGTTGTCTGTCTATTTAAATCATTACTCATTTGACATTTTCGATACATCTCTTTTCCTTTTCTTTAAGACTCTACACCATCTTTTGAATATTGTGACATATAACAATAAGAGTCAGTTGTTCCAACTTCGAATAAACTATGTGATAATTTACATACTGAATAAACAAAAGAGTAAAAAGACTATGAGAGTGTAAGAGTGTAAGAATAGTGAGTTGAAGTTTACTGAAAAGTGG
>NW_017259281.1:3177800-3186714 GCF_001594045.1 Atta colombica | reverse complement strand
TATATATATATATATGTGTGTATATATATAAGAAAACAAGTTATTACTTGATTTAGCATTGAGATTGGCCTCTAATTTGCTGATATACATATAAAATGTATGTAACTCTATAAATGATTCTGAAAATTTGTGAATTGTAAAGTTTATCTTTATATCAATGTCTTATATGCGATGTAAAAATTATCGTATATATCAATAACGTAAAAAATTTTAAATTGTATACGATAATATACAATTTTTTCATCATTATAATTTTTTAACTGTATACGAATATCGCTACGTATTTTATTACTCATAATAGGAGTAATAGGAGCTTTGTATATTTGTAGAGATTAAACAATGTTTATTTAATAAAATTAAATTTGTTTATTATATGTTTTTGTTTGTACGTATTTTCCAATTTGAAATATAATACTGAAATATAATTCTTACTGTAAAATAGAAATGTACATTAACCAAGTCAGATAACACAAATATTTAAATACTTCATATACAATATATATAAGTTAAACTTGACCATTTATACGTGAATAAGACAAATAGAAGCCTATAAAATACATTCGAAGTTGCATCTTGAAGTCTAAAATTATTTGTGTGAATTACTAAATTTTCCAATTCTTCACATAATATAAAAGTATTATTAGATATCAAGATGCAATCTCATTATACTTGGCATTCCTCTTGTTTTATACATTTTATAAGATTAATAAAAAATTCCCGTTTATTATTAATTTATTTTTAAAATATTTTTTTGACACAAATGCCTTTTATTAAGTTTCTTTTTATTTATAATATAGTATTAATAAAACTGGTTAATGTAAAACGCCAAGATCTTAGAAGTATGTCACTCTTATTAATATTTTTAACAATGATAATTTCTTAATATTGTAGAGTTCTAAATTGAAGATTACGGCAAATTATTTAATGGATTATCTATCATGATGGTAAAAAATATAAAAATAAATATTTAATTAAATTGACAATTTAAAAATATGTAACAATCAATATGAAAAGTTACGATAGAGATATCCTCAGGATTTCAGAATAAAGTAATATCAGGAATTAGAAAGTCGAATAAAATTGGGAAAGTAAAACACGCAACGAAATATGTAATGTGTATGTCTTTTTATTTTCGTGTTTCATTATTTATATTCTCACCGTACATCTTGTCGAATCTGCTGGTAATACACTGTCTCTATAATATGCCGCAACGCTTGCTCGCGTGTGTTTTGTAGTGCGTGTTAAAATCCGTCGCGCAGATGTTCCTTCTTGGCTTCTCATGTGGTAAAAAAGAGAATGAAAAAACATGAATGTCGCTCTCCACCATCCGCAGACTAGAAAGACCGCAAAGTACTGAGAACAGCACTCTCCGCGATCCCTTGATGCTCCGTGGCAATCTCAAGAACACGGATAATTTAAAAACCGTCGTCATCGTACGAATATCTTTTAAAACAGCGACGACATCTTCCTTCTCTTTTCCCTTATTATCTCGTTTAATAGACAATCACGACGAACTGCAGGGGACTAGTACTAGAGCACTACTGTGTAAACGCGCGTGACTATGTATCGATAACAAATGCGATTGCAATCAAAAGAAAAAAAAAAGAAAAAAAAAAGAAAAAGAAAAAGAAATTTAAACGAAATCGCGAGTGCGTTGCTTCGAGAATATTTTCCGATCTTTCAAATTACATACTAAGAACGAGAAAAAAAGGAACAAGTGTACGAAACTAAATAAAATACTGTCGAATACAACGTGCAGAGTGCGATGTGAGCTGACCTCTAATAAAGCCATCTTTTTATCACATATTTTGTTTCCTTTAATTTATGATTTCATGTTTTCGATTAGATTAATGACAAGATATCGTACAGACATAATATAAAGTATAGCGATTAATAATCGCTATAAATAAAAAAAAATTGGAAACAAAAATCGTATATTAAAAAATTTCACAAAATACAATTAACTTCCTTCTAAGATTTTCTATTCTATTCAAAGTAATATAATTTATAATTACGGTTATTTCATATACGAACAAAATTTCTCTTTATTAATTAAAATTAAGAAAAAAAAATAGTAATGAAAAGAAGATGGCTTGAACACGGATAGCTTACATCGTACTAGACAGCGCTAATTACGATATTTATATATACGTCTTTATATATGTATAAAGACGGGTAACGCGAAAACAGCTGAAAAGCTCGATGCCGCCGGCGTTAGATCGTCGTTGAACGATTTTTTCATGCTCTTATTTATTCTCAGAATAAAATCCTCACGCCGTAGACACAGTTTCCAGCGTAACGTCACGTAAATACAGTGGCGTCCGACGGGGCTACGATGGAGAGTAAACGAATACGAAGTGTATCAGGAGAGGGGGTGGGAGTTGGGTTTAGAGGCTGGCTTCGATTTTGATGAGCTCAGCGATGCCATCGTTCATCTCCTTCACAGCCTGATACTCGGTCAAACCGAGACGGCGCTTATTGGAGATGTCGTAGATGCCGCCTTCGGCCTCGGTGTGCTCGCCACGGGTACCGCGCACCTGTAGATTGTACTTGGCTGCGATCTCCTCGAGCTTGGCCATGTTTGCCGCGAGTTTCGGCACTTTGATGTGCACCGAGGCACGCACCGTCGTACCCAGATTCGTCGGGCAGAACGTTAGGAAGCCGAAACGATCGTTGTGCGAGAATGGCAGCCGCTTCTCGATCTCGTTCACCGCTGTCACTAAGCGTCGATATACCTGAAACATGAATTAATTAATATTTGGATATGTCAATGGTAATTATATTGTAATGCTAAATTAAATTCGTCAATCGATTACGAAATCTTTTTTAACAAACATTATATCATTTTTACGTAACATTTACATACTTAAACAATATAAAAGTTTCGAAAAAAATGTTTAAGCTATTACAAAAAAAATTAAAAATATTTTTTAGATATTTACGTCAATAATATATTTTAGATATTTATGCTTGCTAAATATATACGTATAACTAAAAATTAGTATATAATTAAAAATAAATTAGTATATAATAATTTGTTAAAAACAAAAATTATATATAATGACAAAAATTTGTCTTTAGGACAGAATAAATGAATATTAATAAAAAATAACAAATTTCAACCTATTAAAGAGATAATTCGGTTTTTGATAAGTTGAAAGCTGTTATTTCTTTTTATTATGTTTGAGCCTGATTTATCAGACTTATTTATATTATCGTTTCTGAATATACTATACACTGAAAAATTAAAAGATTACTTATTCTGCTCTTCAAAAATAAGTAATTTTCAAGAAAGAGTAACTTCGTAAAAATGATTATGAAATGATTTAAAAAGCATGATTTTGAATGATGATTTGATTTTTTATGCATTTTATTGATTTTTTTACAAAGCTACACCAATATAAATGGAAAGCCATTAAATCTTAAATCTTTTTTTACAAACTTTGTAAAGTTCTATGACGTGAATTAAAAATCGCATACAAATATAGTTTATAGTTTTTGAAAGAATAAATCTTTATCTTTAAATTATCTTGCATATTTATTGATTGTTGTGCGATTTTTTTCACTGAGTTATTCAACATTGAAGCAAAAGTATCTTTTTTTTATAATACTTTAACTGCTCACGGAAGACAAACTTTTAAAAAATTGTCTATTTTTTGAAAGACAAAATAAGTGATTCCTTAATTTTTTAGCATAGTGTAGTTACCTGTCCAAGATCACCACCCATTTGCATAGAGATAATGCGAAGATGATCTTCTTCGTTGCACCAGACCAGGAAAGTCTTGTCGTCGTTATGGAAGATACCACGTCCGGTGGGCCAGAAACGGCATGCGTTCGCTGCCTGAAGGAAACGATCGCCCTCCTTGAAGAGGAAGTGATCGTCGATCAGCTTCTGCTGCACTTCCTTGCTCATGCCGGTAAGCGGATAGAAAGTACCCTTCAGTTCTCCGGCGAGGCCTGACAGCGTGCTGGATACCTTCTCTTCCATCTCCTTATACTGCGCCTCCGTCAGACACGGGTTGAACGGATATCCATCTAAGGAGCGGCCGCATCGCACGCGAGTCGACACAATATATTCACCCTGTTTTATAAAAGGAAAAAGTCATCAAAATTTCATTAATAAATTTCAAAAATAATAATCTACTTATATAATCATTATAGTTTAATAATTACTATTATAAGATTTAATCGTACTAATAATATTATTTTTTATACATAAAGAAACTTGTAATAAGAAATAAAATTTGTAGGAAAAACTTACGGTGGGATCGAGATTGCCAAAGTAGTCAACGTCACCGAAGTCCTTGGGCGGATGCTTGTCAGTCTTCTTGAAGCCGCCATGATAGTCGTCGATGATGGGATCGAAGATCTCGGCGAAAACGGTATACGCCTCGGCGTCGGGCGCATAGATACCGACTCCAGAATCATGATTCTCCAAACCAGATTGAATAACGTCCAAGAGAGTAGAACCAAATGAGGTTTTTCTAGTCTTGAGTTGATCGAAGATCTCTTTGGTCAAATATTTCTTCAGCAGCGATTTGCTGTCGGACTCAGCCAACTTCGCATAGCCGGACTCCAGTTTATCTAGAACTGCTGCGTCCACCATGTTGTTACTCTTTTTACTGTAACAAAATGTTCAAAAATCACGTTAAAGATGAAAACATTTTTCATCATAATAACGATGAAATGAAAAAAGACAATTTTTTGTAATTCAATTGAAGGAACCAGTCCAATCCACTTGAAACTTGATTTTTCATTATTTGGTTAACTTATGGTTTAGATTTCACCTCACTTGATAATGTAAATTATATTTTTTTTAGTTATGCTTAAACTAATAGTTTTGTAGTGGTAATTTTAAAAATAGTGATTAATATATCTATAGATAGAAAAATATAATTTTTTTTATATTATCATCAAGTGAGCCTAATTACAAATTAACTAGCAAATGAAAAATCAGGTTATAGTCTGTCTAATTTTGCTTATTCAAAAACTTGGTAAAATTAATTTGCGCCCGATTGTTTTCATTTAATTTTAAGATTAATTCGCCTAATTTGAAAAATTAATCCTTCAATGGATATTATTTCGCCTTGCTCGTTGTGGTCTCTTTACAGCGTGCAGAACATCAAGTAGACATTAAAAAGGGATGCTACAAATAAATACGTAGAGCTAGTTGTATTTGTACTAAATTGTTTAATTGCGAGTGCAAAATATTTTAACATCTGTCGTGCCTGAATACTTGGCGTTAATCCGATTAAATCGGATAATTCTGAATCATCCACATGGTGTTTCGTCGATTTTATTCAACGACGTAGCATTGCTTTTATATATATATCTTTTCTATTATATTTTCTTATATATTTGATATCTATACTTCAGGTATGCTTTTAAAATTCCTTTGGTGCAGCGTGTGCCTCATTATTGATACGCGGTGCACTTGCATCTGCTAACTCTAGGATGCACTGCAAGTTAAAAATTCCATGACGCGAGTAAGTAGCTCATTATAAAAGTATACAATTCCTTTTTGTTAAGTTTAAAATATTCCTTTTTTTAAGCATTAATCTAATTCAATTGTTGAATTTAAAAAAATTAACCCTTTCAATCACACGTTAGTCATTTTTTTAAAGTGAGAGATCTCGAGAAAGAACAGAGAATGACTTGTTCATAAAGCCTATTCTACAATGTATTTTTCGTTTTCTGTTTTTTTGTTATTTTTTACATTTTGTCTTTTTGCTTCTTATCTGATTTTTTGTTTTCTGTTACTCAAGATAAAAGTTAATGAACTTTGGAAGAAACAGGAAACAGTAGCAAGAAATATACAATTGTTAAAACGGTCACAAAGGGAGGAAAAAAGCAAGAGGTAAAAAGCAAGAAATAGGAAACAAAGAGCATATTGTAGAATAGGCTTAAAAGTATCCCGATGGGAGAATTTGTTTGTCTCCAATGTTGCGAGAAATAGACGAATAGACTGACAACTCTCGAACGGTCCATCGATTCCGTTCGAAAGGAATGGAGTTCACGGAGTGCATCCTAGGGTCGAATGCCAAATGAGCATACATACACGTCGTCGTCGTCGTCATTGACGTTCTCGGTTTGTTGGACATTTTGTTGGTCGTCCGCAGACTCGCATATACCCAGCGACGAGCATACACCGCCCATCGCTCGTCGAAACACGATTATGCGTCGATCGTCGCGTCGATTCGAGAATGAGGAGAGACGAGAGTCTAGCTTATGCGAGATCCTTTACGCGGAACACATACGAGACGGGCATTGATGTCGCGTTAAACCATTGCGCAAAAATCCGCAGACGTCATAAACCCAAGAGACCAGCCTGGTAAGTTTGTTAGACACATAATTAAGAAGAAAAAAAAGCGAGAACTCGGAAAGTTGCTCATATCACCATATTCAACTATTCAGATTTTTATCAAGACTTTCGTAAGTTGGATTAAATTCTTTTTTAATTCCTCTTCCTTTTAAATTCCTTTTATACATATATAAAATTCCTATGATACATTAAGAATAATGGCACACCCAGTATTTTTACAAATTATTACAAATAATAATTTAAAGTATTGTAATACTTAGAATAAGTAAACCCTTACTTCAACAGATATAAGGTCTGTTCTTTTCAACTTAATCTTTACACGGTTTCTCTTTTCTTTTTTCCACATTTGAGAAAAAAAAGAGAAAATATGAATAAAAAGATATACAAGGTGCAAAAAGTTTAAATTAAAAAAAGAAAAGAGAAGAGACCTATGCACAAATCGCAATTGAAATTCACGTAGAATGAAACAAAATCTTAGTATATCTAAAACCGAATAAGCTTCTTAGAAGGAAAATCAGGAAAAATGAAAAGAAAGGGAATAACGAAGCAAAACAGATGAGAAAGAGAGAAAGAGAAGGAGGCGGTCTTTCTCATCCCATTGAAGACTTTCTCACGGATACGTACTCGTCGCCCGACGTGGTATCCTTCGAAGTACATCCGCCCATGTCGCTGCAACGACGAGGAGACTACGGCGACAAAGACGACGCCCTTGACGAGCGAGAGTCGAAGATGGAAAGAAAAAAAAAAGAGGCGAAAAAGATCAAGCTGCACGATCGAGCAAGAAAATCGGAGATTTTGCTCGATGCTTGAACTGCCTTTAAACGCGAAAATCAGAGTGTCTTTCACGTATTTCTGGAGCTCGCACACGCGACGATCAGGCAGGATCGTTAGCAAATTTAGGTAAAAACGCACGCTTCCGACGCACGAAACGGCGAGGAAGAGAGAGAGAGAGAGAGTGTGGACGGAGAATCGTCGGTGACGAGAGTCCTTCTCGAATCACGGGGGGCGATTCCGTCCGTCCTCTCTTGTTGCAATTTTCCAGTCGCGCTGCACCTCCCCCAGTCCGGCCGTCAGATCGAAGATCCTAATGATGAATCCTGACGAACTATCCTCGGCCCGGGCTCAAGCGTCAAGGGCTCGTGGTGAGCTCGTGGTAGGTCGCGGTGGGTCAAAGGTCGCGGCCGAGAAACCTTTCTCTCGTATTTATTGCCCGTACGTTTTCTCTTCTTCCTCCTCTTCCTCCTCCTCCTCTCTCTCTCTCTTTCTCTCTCTCTTTTGCTACCCTTCCGGCTGCCGCTGCTGCTGTTGCTGGTGCTGCCCTTCCGGCTCCCGCGTGTCTCTCCTCTCCGAAGAGCGATCTACTGATGCACGAGGTAGTGGTGCTCCTGTTAGCTCTCGCGTTAATTCCGTCGCGTTACAGCGCTCGCTCGCGACACGTTTCGCGCACCGACACGCCGGCTACTTCCCGGGAACGAGCGCGATTTTCCACAACTTTAGAGAGGGGATGATTCTTTTAGCTCCGGTCCAAACGTATGTCTTGGAAGCCAAAGTCTCGAGAATTTATAAGAGAAACGTATAAGGAACGTAGCGTACGATATTCTTGTAAGAAAAAATGAAAACGGATTCTTTTTATTTACCAATTGCATTAAACATTTCAAATGTTTCAAATTAATTTGTTAAATTATAATTGAACAGAAAAATTCTTGTCAAAAAGACAATTTAACATCGCCAGAGGAAATCAGAAGTTTCTCATTTTTTTAAAGTTACTTCCGTAAATTTAAATGACTTAAATTAAGCGCAGCGAATACGATTCACTGGATAAATTAAATAATTGGACAATTAGATAACGACAAAAAAATTGCCAGTCACGGAATTAATGTGAAAGGGATCAAATAGACTCTCAGCTCGCGGTCATTATAAAAAGGGTCACAGGCATTCTCCGACTAATTTTGTCCAATCGAGCGGCCGCCTCGTCTCTATAATTCGAAGATGGTATAATACGCGTAATTACACACTTTGAACGTGACGAGAGACGCTTCGCCGAGAGCCGGCTGTCGCATCGAGTCGCACGCACTCTAATAGCTCTAACAGGTCTACACTAATGTCGCTTCAACGGACGATGTCCTTGAAGAGGAGAAGAATTTACCACGGATTTACGGAGAGAGAAAAAAATCAGTGGATCAAGCTTGTATTCACTACGTCGATCTCACTCCAGTTCCGTAAAATGACGAAACGCAACGCGTCGAGATCCCGGTAGCTCCTGACGGGATTGTATATAAGCAAGAAAATTGTCACGAGGAAAATCTCAGCCGCCAGGGGGAAGGGGGCGGGGATGAAAGGTCCCTCGTCTCGTTCGCGGTTTCTCGAGAAAGTGGGGAGCGAGGAGAAGGGAACAAATGCCGGATGTTGAAAAACGGCAACGCAACGTGACGAAACGAAACGGAAGTAGCAGCACCACCACCTCTTTTGGAAATTCCTCGACGAGACTTAGTCACGTTTCCCGCGGCAGAGTATAACCCTTTTCTTTCTCCTCTCTCTTTTCCTCTCGTCTGATTTTCGGCCGGGCGCGCCCTTCAGCTTGTCTCGCGCCAA
>NW_017259281.1:3153173-3177700 GCF_001594045.1 Atta colombica | reverse complement strand
ATATAATATATATATATATGTATATATATGTATATATATTTATGTATATATATCGAACTTTCCTTGAATGGTGAACGAGAATTTTGGTTAGGTGTGTGGTGTGATGTGAACACTACAGTCTCTACGCTATCACTAAGCAGGAGGCGGCATTCTGCGTGCCGCGGTCTCTCTCTCTCTCTCTCTCTCTCTCTCTCTCTCTCTCCCTCGCTCTGTCGCCCCTCGCTTCGTTATCTCCGTCACCCGCGCGGCCGGCACGTTCATCCCTCTCGCTCGCTCCTGTGCTCCGGAGCTCCCTACTCTCTTCAGGGTGGGGCACGCCGCCGTCCGTCCAGCGGCACAGAGGATACCCGGTCGATAGCACGCACCTACACACATACACACACACACACACATATACACACCCCCGACCAGTATGGCCCGACGAGCAGGGTAACTCACGCTCACACGCGTGCGTGCGTGAATGCGCGCCGGTGCGTTCGCCCTCCGTGAATTTTCAAACCCCGAAAATTTCCACCTCTGGCTCATCCTCCCTTTGCACTCCTTCCTTCGGCCATCCATCGGAATATTAACCGAATATGAGCGATGTAACAATAATATCGAGAAATATTACGGCCAGTCAATATTACATGGCGAAATCGAAATTTAATATGGTTGAAGTCCTGGGTTAAAGTCCTCGAATAACGCTGACGTTTAATATTGAACGCGTCTAATGAGCATTACAATGATAAGTGCGATTTAACTAATATTGTATTAATAATTTTATTAGCGATATCGAAATGTTGCAGTCACATAATGTCTCTCTATTGTTAATCACATTACGTCACAACGGAAAGTTTAACAAGAAAAAATTAATAATTTCTAAAATCGATATCTTCTTTGCTCGATACTTGATTCGTTATCAAGAGATAAGTGACAAGATATTATTGTCGGAACGTTTACATAATGAAATTTTAAAACATTTTACGTTCATTTATTTTAAATTGATAATTATTTATATTGATGAAAGAATCAACGAAATAAATGACTAAATGTCCGTTTCCATCAATGTAGATTAACTTTAATCTCGGTCTAACTTACTTTTCAACTTTTTCCAGTTCTAAAGATTAGAAAAAGACGAAAAGTAAGTTGAACTGAGATTAAAGTTAATTTACATTGGTGGAAATGAGTATAAATAGAAATAAATAAAAACTTGCAAAACTACATTTTTTCATTAATGGTGTAAAGCTTTTAGAAGAAAGCTATAGTACTTTGCTCCACGCAAAATCTCGCCGCTTACGAATGTCTTGATGTTGAACTGGAACAGCAAAATGTCAGCAGCCGGTACTTCGGCGACTTAAACGTTTAGTCGAGCGCGACGAGCGAAGTTGCGAGAGCATATTAGCATGGCTGGTGCAATCGTATTCGTGAAATCGATAGCATCGCTAGAGCGAATATGCGCTCAAACCGCGATGTTTACGTAACTTGACAGCCTCCGGCGCGATGTTAACAATCTTAGACGAACGTCTGCAAAATCGAATTTCGCGACAACACAAATCTGTCGGAGTAATGTCTTCTTAATAACATTTGCAAATTTTTCCTATTTCGAATTTTCGCGGACATGATACACGTCTTTGAATCAGATTATATTGCACTTTTATAGAAAAAGTGAAAAGTCAAAATTTTTATAAATTGCAAATTTTTTATTTTTTGCGAATTTTTTAAAAATACATCAATCAAGAAAGAGTAATACAAGATGAAATCAAAAAAAGCTTCCCAAAGAAAAATAACACAAATCAAAATAGAAGTATCATAATAAAAATCTATATTACTTCTATAGAACTTGAAACAAACAATTTGTGATTAGCTCAAAATTAACTTATATTTAATACTACCATAATAAATAATTAATTTTTAAAAAATAGGCTATTTTCTTTCCTCTTTCCTGAACAATACATTTACATTTATTTGTGTCACTTTTCTTAAAATATACCATATTTCCCGAATAGTGGAATATTAGAATTCGATAAAGAAAAGCTCTAACAACTTTTTCGAGCTGATAAAAGGACTAACGGCAGTTAAATTAATAAATAAAGGAAAATCTTTCAATATTGTTATTTTTCTATAATAATAAAAATAATATCCTGTAAACGAATTTACATATCTAATAAATGTACGTATCTAATAACTTACAATCATTGAAAAATTTTTTCATTGCTTTATTTATAATAATAAATTTGGATTTTAATGTAATTTTTAAATTTATTGCCGCATACTATTTTTTCAGTTAAAGACTGTTAACAGACTTCGTTAGCAAGTTCAACATCAAAATCAAAATTTTATTGATTAATATGTTTTTATAAAAAGTTATTTTTATAGAAGAATCTATAAGAACTGTTAAGTATTAAATGTGATTATTTAAAGCACGTAATTTTTAGAACTTAACTTATAAAAATTAAAAATATTAAATCGTTTATTGTTTTAGATCTCGCCTTCCTTAACTAGTCCGAAAAATTAGATGTTTGCCGGATCTCGTATAATGCGCGATTCACGTCTGAATATCCGGATGATTCGGGACCTTAAATCCCAAGTCCCAATGCAGCACTGGCGAACAAGTGCGTGGTGAGTGGCAAAATTGTCGATTACAGACCGGATGGACGTCGATATAGGTGTTACAGACCGTAAGATATCATTTCGTTCAATTAGCTGTGCATACGCCATTGCTTCTCCGAGACACGGAATACAATTCTTTTTATGTTTTCATGTTATTATTGTAATTCGATTACAACTCTCCCTGTAACCACATGATGTTACCTGCACATATGTACATTTATGCATAAATTTCAGTAGCCCATTACTCTAATGACTAGCCATTAAAAAATCCACGCCTAGCTTCGACTTGTCTAACAGAAATGAATAAGATGAACATCGAGCGTCATGTTTAAGAAAACGTTAGATTTCAATTTGAAGTTTTATCAGATTGGCTTTTATCAATTTACTCGTTAATATTATTAAATCAGGACTTTTTTTTTATCATCCAGTTTATTATAATTTGTTACTGCTTATAATTAATATAATAAATATTATTTTTTCAATTATAAGATTTATAAAAATATATTATTCATCTAATAATACGTTTAGTGCTAAGAACGCAATTTAACAGTGCCATATTAGAATAATGGATTAATTTTCATCTACCCGTTTGCAGAAACATGTTATTCTGCGAAATTATCATCGTATTGTAAGCGGAAGTGAGACGGCGATTCAAAAGACACGTTAGTGTGGCTCGCGTTCACCACTTCACTGTTTGCCTCTTCAGCTTCGCAGAGGAACCCATAGGGATTATGAAAGGGCGACAAAAATGTCATCGGCATAAAAAAAGCAACGCGATGTAAATTTAAAAACATGCAATCTTTATCGAAATGCGTATACGGTATACATGATACCATTTATACAAAAAAATTTTGATCGAAACCAATTTATATTTCACTAAAATAATATAATTGTAATATAATTGTCTAATATAATTGTACTAAAACATAATTAATCAATATTAAATTACTATTATAGTAATTATTATTAATACACTGAGAATAAACTTTTTGGTATTTGTAATTTGTTATTTGTAAAAAATAATTACATATTACTATAAATATGGTTATAACTAGGTACTATAGCATTAATAATAAAAACTATATAATATGTAGTTTCAAAAACCAATATATATATAGTTGAAAACTAAAAATGATTTAAGTAACTACAATTATATAGTCATTTTGGGAGGATCATGGTTGTTTTAATATATAATTATAGTCAAAACTTTTTCTCTTAGTGTACTATTTATAATTATTATTTATAATTGTAATAATTTAAAATATATACTTTTCAATTTATAATATTTTTTTTTATATAAGAACTTCGTACTATCGTAGAATCACAAGTAAAATTCGAGAAATAATTCTTTCGCCTTTATCTTGTTGCTTAGAGAGAAATGATATAACTTATCGAGAATTATAAGTGATTGCAATCTCGAGTTCTGGGATCGCGTTCCACGAATATCTTCGGACGCGATAAAATTATCGCGACACCGAGTATTTGATGGCAGGAGCGATCATGATTCGTTGGTGTATTTTTTACTATCACCATCAAAGATAATAATGACGAACCTTCGACGAGACACGACAGGTTTATATGATGCAGTTTTACTTTAATCATATTTTTTGTTTATCACAACTGTATATCTTACGTAATGATTTATTTCGTCTCATGAAAGCGAAGTCAATATTTAAATATAACAAAGTAACGATGACGTTTTGCTGCAATTAAACATTATTTCGTTGTCTTATTTTTATCGCCTTAATTATCTTTCATAAGCAATTGAATAAATTTCTGTTGCGATAAAGACTGCATAATGCTCAGGAATTATTTCTGAAATATTTAAATTATCAGATATTTTAACATATTTAAATAAAAAAATAATATTAATATTACATAAGTTTTTTCTCTTTTATAATCATAATAAAATATATAATTCGATACATAATGAATCGATATTCCTTTAATTTAAAAAAAATTAATTTAATATCTTTGTTATAAAAAATAAAAGAGCATAACTTCAAATAATTTTTTTAAATTTTGCAATTTCAAAAATCTTGAATATCTTGATATCGTTTACTTTATGTATGTACCTGATATTACATATTATTACTTAATTTTCGACAATATAAGTAATCAATAAACAAGATTATTTTACCGATTGCAATAATTAAAATCGATAAAAGCATTGATGGTGTGCTAAATGCTGGCGAGCAGCTCCTTATAATTAATCGCTGTTATTTGCGAGATGCAAATCTCGCGAGACTGATATTTGCGACACGATATTTGCGCAGATCTTAAGAGGATATAGCTGTCGCGATGACAATTCGTAATATCGTAATATCGATCTTATATATTCACTGCAACATGTTCGTTTGGTGCACAAATGTAACAATAAAGGGATTCGAATGTACGTTATACCTATTATTAACATAAAAATATGCGATTATATAATAAAATGAGGTTTATAAATTCTACATTAATTTATAATATCAAATTTTTTAAATATTTTAAATATTCAGTTTTCTTAAATCAAAATTATACCAATAAAATTATTGTATATTAATAAAATTAATAAATTTAAAATTATTAAAAAAATTTTTTTAAATAACAAATAAAATATTTATAATACTTGGTGTTTACTCTTTCATACGGTTTAATTATTTGGTCAGCAAAACCGATAAATTACTCAAAAAATATTTCTTACAGAAAGACTTAATTTTCATTTTCCTGGTGATTTATCATTCTGTTTTCTTATTAATAATTCATTCGCTTTATGTAAATTAAATTTCTCAACAATTACTAGATCATATTTTTTTGCGTTCAGCATCATCTTCTAATATTGTTATAATTATAAGAATTATTATAAAATTATATTCTTTCTCTACATTAACATTTCTTCACAGGATGAACCGTTTTATTGGAGTATCTAAAAATTTAGCTAGATACAAATCTGAAAATAATTTTGTCGACCATCAAAATAATTATATATAGGACGCTAAAGATGATAATACTGCCAAAAATTTTGTTTTAACCAGCTTGAAAATTACACACATAATTCTTTTGATGCTCCAATAAAATCATTTTTCTTTCAGATCTGCATCTAACTAAATTTTTTGATACTTCAGCAAAACCATCTTTCCGTATGAAGAAAATAGGACTCTTCCCTGTTAGTGAATGATACTATATGATATTCGCAACGTGAAGTGCCACCGTGTCCAGTCGCCGGATGCAAGCATTTCAGGCCAGTTCCGTTTAATTCCGCGAAGGAATGAAGCTGAATTATTGCGGATTCCAAGCGAGTGCACGTTCGTTCGCACTTCCGCGATAACTGTGAGCCTGCCTCCGCGATGACGCATAGAACACCGATGGAATTATGTCGACCGAACATATACGAATTAACGCACCATTTGCGCGCCACTTGGATCTACTTTGCATAATCCTCCCGCTTAAGTTTAGTGTACGTTCTAGAGTAATTCTAGGAAGCAAAGAGAATCATAAGAGAACAAAAGAGAACAAGCGGGAATAACTCTGCAGGCTTGACTTTAAATTCTTTTTGATTGGTGATCCTCACTGTGAGATTTCATGAAAGGATTTAATAAAATAAATTGATAATTAATTTTTAATTTAAAGTTATTTTAATTATAGAAATAAACTCCAAATGAATGAATTTTACATAAATGAGAAATGTCTCACGATTTACTCGCAAAAAAATCTGGGAGAAATCGCTCGCAGCTTGATTTTATTTTTAGAATCCCACCTCCGCGAGATTACGCTTGTATGTTATGCAATCACACTTGCGAGCCATCGAGACCCGGTGAGGTGAGAGAAGACAAATCGGTACAATAGAAAAACAGGAGATTTGTGTCTCACCACCGTAACGATTGTGCGCACGCGAATACGAGAGAAAAATTAATTGTGCGATCAATACGAGCAAATCCTAAAGGGTTAACTCTCGAGAGTTTCCTTCTCGGCAGGATGTGCCGAATGTCCGTGACCTAGCAACTCGAGTTTTACTTCGAATTCGAAGGTCGAACGCTTTTTCACAAAAAGTCAGCAGAGTTTTCGGTTTTAGAATGAATAGAATTTGTAATTTCCCGGATCAAATAAAATCAGATTATACTTGTTAACCTGAGGATCACTAGCAGCGAAAAAATAAAATTCAATCACATCTTCTGTACAGAGGTAAAAAGTTCATACCTATTTTTTTTATTTTTCCTTATTATTTTTTAGAAAATATTGAGTGAATATATATAAATAAAATGATCTCAAATACTGACAAATTGATTAACAAACAATAACATATAATACGTGATTAATAATAGATTAATAATTTAATTAGAGTGTAACAAGATAATTACTCTAGATAATTGTTTATGCAAAAAATCTAGATAACTATTCCTAGATTAAATTCAGGCATGCATCTCTTGAGATTATAAAACTACTTTTACAAACTTAATTTTGAGTTGATATGTAATCTAATTTTTAGTAAGTTTCAAGGATAAATGGTGAGTCAGTGAAACGTTTTGTGAGAGAAATTATTAATAAATTAATTCAAATAAAAATTTCAATTTTGCATGATTTCGCTAACTATAAATTCGGGATTCACGTAAGCTCGTCCTTCAGGAAGGAAGGAGGAGGTACCTCTTTCCCGGGAAACTCTCTTGGATCCTGCGACAGATGCATCTATTGATCCAGGCATTCGCGCAAGCGGCTCTCTGCAGCATTACGCTATCTGTCGACAATTTGTCGCAACTCGATGATTCGACAACTCGACCGATAAACGATCTGCATTCTATCAATCGACGATTTCGCAAAAGTAGGTGTTCTCAACTTTTATACTGTTAAAAATAAAATGTTAATTGAACTTAAAGGCCTATAATGGACTTTCTGATGCAAAAATATTAAAATTAACATTTTTTGTGCGCAGGTCTCGAAAAGTCCACCACACACAGCTTTAAGTAATATTTTACTTTTAACAGTGTAATAAATGGGAGAATAGATGCGACTCTTTGGATAGAATAAAGGAAAAGTTTAATTTCTTTCTTCGAAAAATCTTTTGCGCAAAAGGCTTATTTAAGAAAGGAAAGCGAAATATATAGAAAAAACGCAATTTTTAAGAAAAATAAGAAATAAATTATAGATCTTTGTATAAATACATACATTCCAGGGCAGTTTACAAACACTTCTTAAAAATTGACATTTTTGAAATTGCTTACTCAAATAATATCCATAGCAATGAAATATTATGGATACAATGGAAAAATATTTTTCTTTTTACAATAATTCTTCAGATCCAACAGTTATTGTATCTAAAAATTTTTGTTAAAATACATTATTATAGATATCTGAATAAATATCCCAATGTCAATTTTTAAAATGTATTTCTAAACTTTGACTTAAAGTGTAAATACAGAGGAAAAAGCAAAATATTCTGACAATTTTTATGAAAGATACGAGATAGATCATTGTAAATTAATGCCAAGAAAGCAAGATATTCTTGAATCACGATGTCTTTTCGTTGTATGTGGAAAGTGAATCCTGCAGAGTGTATTATTATTAAAAATATTGTTAAATATCTCTGTTTAAATTAAAAATGTTTTTAATTTTTTATTACGTCTTTCAATACTTCATAAATTCTGGATTATGCTGTGGCACACTTGTTGAATAAATTTTTACAATGCAACGTTAACGAGACAGTAGGAGACAACGACGATTTAACAGAAAACAGTTGGCATTCGCGATGCGACTGTTATGTAATATGGAAACCTGGCACTCTAAATCCGGCGTGTACACGCAAAGCTAACAAATTGAGATCGTAAACAACGCAAGCTTCTACTGGCCACGGACAAACCAATTTATTTCTGGACAAACGCTCCTCTTTCCACTAGAGATCATGTCCGTTGCACTTGAATGAAGTGCAATTCTATCTCGCGGATCGTGACATTGCGAAATAAAAAGAAGCTGCAAAGAATCCATGAAAGCACGAATCTCGTAGGCGCTCATATTTCAAAAGATACAAGAATCTGTCTTAATGATATTAATGTCCATTTCTATTTAAATTAATTTAATCTTGGTTTTTAACTTATTTTTCATTTTTCTATAATTTTAAGAAAATTAATTTTAGAAAAAAATAACGAGTAAATTAAACCGAGATTAAAGTTAATTTATGTATTGATAAGACATAAATCAATTATTTCTGTGAAATTTCAATTAAATTTATCTCAAAATTTATTTTAAAAATTCAATTTTATCCATACAAATAATTTTGTTTAAATATTATTTTACAATTATATAAATATAAATCATAGTTTGCACCATTAGACTAAAAGTACTAAACTTCAAATTCTATTGCAGATTCTATTGTTGATTTTACTGTAAAGTCAAGGCCACACCTCGTGCGTAAAGCTAAAAATGAAATGAATAGTTATGAATTATTCGGCGACTTTATAGCCTGACAATCCTTGCGCAAGCACTAATATTATATGAGACCACATCCCATCTATTCAGTTTTCATCAATAATACCAAGGTATAAAGGAAGACATTGGCAGTGTAACGAAATTATTAACTCACTGATCAATTTTTCTAATCAACAATCGCAATTCGATTATTCACTGATACAAGAAAGGAATGTAATCAACAACATTCTTTATTTTTTATTCTTTTTCATGACATAAAACGTCTGACGAATATTCCGTTTAATCCGATAGATTAAAAGCGAAATAAATGCAAAGCGCAGAAGTAAAACATTTAAAATTTTAAATCAATAATTAATTGCACTCCCCCAATTAGAAACTTATGAATTTTACAAGGAACTTTTACAAGGAACTATAAAGAATAATTGAAGATCTGACACGTTGATAGTCCATGTGTGATTAATCGTCCCATCGTGTGATTAATAACAAGCGATACATTTATGACACCTAATTTTACGGATCAGAGATAATATTGTCGATCCCCGAATAATCCTATTGACGGGTATTTGCTCTTGTAGTATCTTATCGTACATTACACATCAACGGAAAGATATTAAAAATGTTATATACACTTATATACGGTTATGTTGTGAGAAATTATAAAAATAAACGCTTCCATATGATCATATATTTATATACCTATACATTATATTACTTACATTATAAAAACACCGTTATAAAGCTCGAGACGTTATATAAGTAAAGCTTAATTAAAATAAACAATTTAAATGTATATTTAAAAATCTATATTTAATATTCAATAAAACTCAAAATTGTGTTAAAAAAAAAATAATCCACATAATTTTGAATTTTAAAAAATCATAAAAAAATAATATAAAAAATTCGTTAATAATAAAAAAAATCTTTGTATTTATTTGACGCAAAAATACAATATATCTCAAAAAATAAATTTAATACGACTTGTCTAACTTCCATAATTATATCAATTGAAAAACAAATGCTTAAAGTAGTTGCGGTACTTCATATCACATATCGATATCTATGATTATGAAGCTTAATCATAATTGATTATACTGGATGTGCCAATGGAGCTAATTAATTGCTAATTAAATGGAAGAAAAAAAAACCAAATTTAAAAGTGAGAGAACTTCGTGCTAAACTCTTTCAAGTTTGTGTCGAAGATTTACGACTGACGTGTACTCACGAAACAGATCTTTTACGCTCCTCGCCGAGCACTCTGTAAGGCACGTCAGTGTGTCAGGTATAAAAGTCAGTAATATGCGAGTAGGAGGCAAGCCACATCTGGCCTTAAAGAATCGAGAAACACGTCACTCGATAATGCGCTTGCCTGTAACTCGACTTAACACGTGGCATATGAGGTAAAAGACGAAGCAAATACCTTTGGCAGAATCATTGCAGATTACAATATTCGCATTATCACATTTATCACAATCAAATACTAATATTAATAAATAGAATGTTCTGTTGAAATTGAACATTTCATAGAATATTCTATTTATAATAAATATCTTCAAAATAAATCTTTGCGTCATTCATAATAGCAACATAAATAAATTTCTGTCTATATTCAAATTAAATTATACAGTTATTGAAATTGTTATTATATAATCATTCAAACAAAATTATACAAATTACATAAATAATTACGAATCTCTTAAAGAATATAAATGTTGAGTATAAATGTTGAGTACGATTATTAACTCTAACAAAGATTCAAATGTAAATTCCAACATTTTGATTTAAATATTTTAATATTTTTAATATTATTTAATATTATTTGCTAGAAGAATAAGATTACTACGTTATTTTCTTATACTCTCACTTTCAAGTATGTATACTATACTAGTAACAATGCGTTGTATTATTAAATCGAACATGTTCACAATAGAGTTTCACATATCGTACGGCTATGCGTGTACATATAAATCTCGCCTAGAATTACTCGAAGGAACGTGGCCGATCGATGAGTAAAATCAAGCCATCACAAATGATCATTTCTGAACGGACATATATAAAGTTATGTAATATACTTGAAAGTTATAGACGGATATTTTTAACTACTATAGTTACATTATTAGATATGAATAAATTTTTTATATACTTAATTAAATTAGTAATTATTAATCTTTAACTAATAATTTTTAACTAATAATTTAATTATTAGTAATTACTCATAATTAATCTATCTACTTTTAATATACAGAAAGAATTAATATAAAGGAATATGTTTTCGTGGTGTAACTTTTTATTTCTGATTGATTTGAAAAATCCCTTGTATAAAATAGTTGATTTATCAATCACAAACATCTCTGAACTTACATAATTGCCCCATCATTCTTGCACGGATCTATACATGAGCGGCTCTGTCAACGCACTTTCAAGCGGAAATTCGTCACAACCTAACAATTTGCGTGTTCGATCAGCGTGCCAAACAATCCTAATCGAACAACGAGATGGCGAGATCAATATCGATCATCAACCGGAAGTGGGAGGTGCAGAAAAATATCTTCCGAAAGGAGTGGAGAGAAAAATTCTAATAATTATTTAATATTAATTTAATTGAAGAGCTTGCTACAACAGTGAGCTCCATTTTTATTAAATAAATTGAAGTTAAAATAATGGAAAAATATCAATATCACGTATTTAGTTATATTATGTGGGATGTAATCTACTTTAACTTTAGAGTTAATTTATTTCGTTTTTATACTGAAAAAATATACTAAATTTTAATGAATTGTTTGTTTGAATAAGAACCATTAATTTAATTTGACAATCTGTTGAGTAAATATTTATTTATTGTAAATAAGTATTTAATTGGCATTATTCAAATAAATATTTATTAAAATTACTATATTTTTTCTGTATAAAATAAATTAATCCACTGTTGCAGCAAGCCCTTCGATTGTTAATAATTATCAAATTTTTTTAAGCTCTAGTGCGAAAAAACATCGTGCAACTTCCGACTGAGAGAGATGATGTAATAACAAAATATGGGTGTATGATCGATCCACATATTTATATAACTTTATACATTTTAAGCATCGATATATCCTTTAACGACAAATATAGCTAAAGTGTTGCGACTCCTTTTTTTAGTCGTAAACGATTGACGTAACGTCGCGCACAGCTTAGTTCGTTTAATGACTAAGAACTGCCTTCGTCTAAATGTTTGCGCGTCGCTAATTTATAATATTAGCCATGATGATGGGTCGGCGAGCTGTCGAGTTAACTCGCCAGCATAGCGTTACAGAACGAGTCACCCTCGAATAAGCTTGCAGATGCATGACAAAAAACATCCTACAGTAAAGCAAATGAAGAAAAGCACGAGTACCAAATATGTTCGATAGTACATCAGTAAAATAAAAATTGAAGTACAGTGCAAAAAAGATATATATATATAATTACAAATAAATACAATATAAAATTAAATATTAAACTGTACGTACAATAAAATAATTGAAAAAATTTTCGTGCTTACATAAACAATCGATAA
This sequence comes from Atta colombica, assembly GCF_001594045.1. Taxonomy (NCBI): domain Eukaryota; kingdom Metazoa; phylum Arthropoda; class Insecta; order Hymenoptera; family Formicidae; genus Atta; species Atta colombica. The sequence continues at coordinate 3,165,177 of NW_017259281.1, read as the reverse complement.
AAATATTAGTCTTTGCGAAAAATTGGTGGATATTATACGCGAAATCGCGATTTATTTTCCTAGTCTAGAAGTCTTCCATTAACTCTGGACTGTGTCGCGATTCCATGCGTGACGATCGCGAATGATGCAGACTTATCGTCATGCGTGTCTAAACGTATTGTCATTTCTTGGAATCTTGGTTGGCAACGACGCCCAAGTCCAGTCACCGCGTGATGATACGAGAAAAACCGCATAATACTCCTCTATCGTTATCATCAATCGTCAAGAAATAACAACATTGCGATCACTCAGCCGACTGAGAGATCGAACGTTTCCTGATAAACCAAGGCACATTATGCAATTCGCATTACGAATTTCACGTTTACTTTATCGAAAATAAATAAATATAGAGTTTTAAAATCTCGCCACAAGTGTCTACTTCTAGTAGACTTAACTTCAATCTGCAATTCTTCTTTCGCTTAGAACAAAAACTTTATATTACTTATTCATGAGAAAAATGCGAAGCAAAATAAAATCAAGAAAAAATTCATAGATGCAACAATAACTCGAGGCTATTCTTATCCTTTCTTTTCCTTTATTCTTATCATTTCTATTAATGTAGAAACTCTCCTGCAATCTAGGTCTTTTTTTAGCATAAGCGATATTTCATTCTCAAATTTAACCTTTAAATTCTTTAAATTTTTGATAAATAAAGATTTTAATATTTAAGTTAAAAAACTATTTTACGTAATGTAATAGAAATGTTAAAACATTTTTTTAAATGCCTAGAACAATAGAAAAAAACTTGTGTTGAATAAAAAAGACTCGAATTACAAACTCAGAAACAAAATATGATTGCAGACGAAGGATAAATTCTTTAATCACAAGTTTATCCTTTACCTTTTTCTAATTCTCAGAATTAGAAAAAGATAAAGTTACACTAAGATTAAAAGTAATCTACTTCGATAAAAATGGATAAGATGGCTTGGAGTTATTGTTTATGAATTTCTTGATTTTATTTTAGTCCATATTTTCTTCGAAGTATATATAAGCGATTCCAACCAAAAGAAGAAATTTCACATCGAGAAACATAAACCGTAAACATCGAAAATAAATGTACGAAACGGTAAATTTGTTTCTTCGTTTTCTTTGGCTCTTAAATGGCAAAAAAGAAAGTAAACTCTTCGATCAATATACTGCTAAGAAACGAGAGCTAAGCAGCAATTTTCATGTCGTTGACGTTGCGTCTTATCGATTGTCATTCTTATCCTATTACGTAAACGCCTTTATTCCCAAATTTCATCTCAGCAAGCAGTTACCAAGCGAACTTCAAGCGAATCGATCTTGACGTGACAAAGAGGAATCTCATGGTGGAGACCTCGAGAAAATAAGCCGGAACACAGACCTTTGCATAATGCATAATATGCATAAAGCACAATGGACTTTCTACAATAAGCCATTACTTAAGTCTCAAGCCGTAAGAAATTGATCAATCACAATCGAATGCGAGAATAATCGATTGATTGTTCAATTTTTTACAGCTTGATGAAAACTTAGGTAATATAACTTATTGTAAAAAAAAACCCATAAAAGAATTATCTAATCAGAATCTTTTTTTTCTATAAAATAAAGAATTCTATAATAATAGGTTGATCCCTTTATAGTAAACGTTCAATCTAGATTCACAATTTTGCTTTAAGAAGCCGTAAATTGTAAAAAATTTACTAATCACAATCAAATATGAGAAGAATAATAGACTATAATTAATTTCTTTCGGTTTAAGACTTATTACACCTATTGTGTTTCGGAATTAACACAAAGGTTTATGCTTCGGCTTGATCTCTCGAGATCGAATAATGCATTCAGTTGGTCGAAACAAAAGATCAAAATAGACACAATCCTCAGTGAGTTTCATCATCGTCGTCATGGATACACGGAAAGAATGCCATAATAAAGAATGCCGCTCGTAGTGTTTCCAGCTAAATAAATAAGGATTATTCAGTATCGAATATCGCTCAAGAGCATCATATTTCGATCACCGCTATCGAGCGATCCTAACCTCGGCGATCCGAGAATAGGATGCATCACGATTCAGCGGGAAGAACCGCCGAACGGAACGTGCCGGCAAAACCGGTATTCGCATTATGCAGGGGCGAAACTGGGCGAAACCTCTCGCTCTTCTTGCTGCCCCGTCCGTGCACGGGAGCGTTACGATCATCCAGGCTGAATCGCACGCGATGCTTCGACCGATGTGAGAAGTTAAGCGGCGTCTACATACGAGATTTTAAGACGTAAAACTGAAGCTTTATACTTCAAGCTGAAAGAAATCGACCTATCACGATCGAATACAAGAAGAATAATCTACTACAATAATTTCTCACGGCTAAAGGCTTAAGCCTTCAAATCTCATTGTAGACGCCCCAGTTCTCTAACCATTAATGAAAGTAACGATCGTTAATATCATCGTTTTTTTATCACCTCCCAGACAACATAAATGACGTCTAACAGACGTCAGACATGGTAATGACATCTTTTCACATACATATTTAAAAGATATCTGAAATGCACCATAAAGGCATCTTCTAGATTAGACAATGCTCGTCAAGGCTGCGTAACAAGGTAATACCATTACTGTCATTAGGAGTTACAGAATAGGAGCCTTCAAATAACAGAAACGTTCGTGAAACTCGGTTTCCCTATGGGAAATTCACGGGCGGAAAAGAATTAACCAATCAATGATATAATCAAAGCAAAGAACGGGAGAGGGGGCTCGAACGAATCTACAGATCGCGATCGCGCGCCGAGGGTTCTGGATTAACGTAATGTAAAAACAGCGGCCGAGTAGAATCGGCTGCTGGGTAATTCCCCATAACTCACCTGGAGATGCACGAGAAACTGCGAGAAAATACGGCGAGAGATCGGAAGATAATTGGATGGCGCACCTGACTCACGAACGGCGACACGTACGTGTCGCGAGTTGGAAACGAAGTGGCGCGGCACAGCGCGACGCGGAATCCGCTCGCCGTCGCGAGAGTGCCTCTCCTCTCGGCTCGGCCAATCACCGCGCCGCGCCGCGCGCGATCCCCACCCCGCACCCCCCGCACCGTCGTCCAGTTCCGCCGTTCCGCTATTTCCGCGGAGAAAAGTTTTTGGTTGCTACCTGGACTTCTTCCGGTAGCGGCAGCCTTGCAGCATCCGTTGTGGAATTTGCCGAGAGTGTGGCGCCGTTTTATGGCTCGAGAGAACGATGGAAATCTTTGATGAATCGTCCTTCTCTGTTCTCATTCGATCTTCTCTTTCATCACGATCTTCCGACTTGATCTGTACTCCTTTTCTCAGTGTACAGTGTATAATTTTCTGTACTTAAAATAGAATTAAATTTACATGATGAGTGAGAAGAGATGGAGAGAGAAGAGGAGAAACAAAAATTGAGAGAAGCGAAAAAAAGAGAACAAATATTTTCCAATGAAAATATTTAATATATACAATTAAGCAGGAAGTAAATATTATTCTATTCATCTCTATGTAAAATTAAGGTACCGTTCATTTAAAAATTTTAGACTTTTGTTGAACACACACAACACAAATTAATAGAATTTTAGAGATTTGTTACACACACAAACACGTATAGAATTATTATATTAAAAATAAAACAAATATCTTAACATATGTAAAATCATAATTGACAATCTTAAGTTGTTAAAAAAATTCTGAATCCTTTGGTTTTTACATACAAAAACAATTTTCACATATAAAAATGATTTTTATATAAGTATAAATTTACTCAGAAACAATTCTTTAAAATAAAGACTATTGTGTTCAATAATCATTTGTTATCAACCTGCTAGCTGTCTGTCAGATTTAGTTCTCGATATTTCATCAGCAGCATTGAAATCTTATTGCACCCGGCATACCCAGGTCCTGATCTTGCATGGTTTAATTATGGCCTCTTTCACTCAATAAAACATTTCTTACGAGGACAATTCGCTGTTGAGCAAGTTGAGACAACTTGTAAATTCTTCGCCTCTAAGGTTTCACCAATGTAAAACTAATTTTAATTTCGGTTTAACTTATCGTTTATCTTTTCTAATTCTCAGAGTTCGAACTCTTAGAATTTTAATTCTTAGAATTAGAAGAAGATAAAGAATAAATTGAACAGAGATTAAAATTAATTTTGCATTGATGCAACCTGGTCCAAGGAGACCAAATAATATCGAAAGCCATAGCTAACAGTTAGTTTAACAAATTGTTAGCGAATAGTTATTGAACATAATAATCTACTGTATTTTGAAGAATATTATCATTGCTTCGGAATAAATTTATACAAAAACCAAAGGGTAGTTCAAAACTTTTTATATTAATAAAAAAAGACAAATAAATTAATTAACGAGAGATGGAACGCGAATTGAATTACAAGCTGAAATTATAAAATAAATTTTATTTTATTTTATTCTAAATATATAAATAATAATATTATATATATAATGATATCTATAAATAATTGTATAAGAATATGAAACATTTAATTGACACTAGATAGAATATATGGAACACACTGCTAAGAATTTTATACTTATCTTAAAATGTCAATGACACGAACAAAAGATCGTTATTCTTTATCATCGATCGAGGAGATAAACTGACCGACACTCTTCAGTACGTATCAAGGCCAGGGTCTGGCTTCACGTTGATAGTTAACTGAGTTTACAAGCTCCATCTCATTGAATGCACTAGAATTTAATTCTTTGTAATTGATTACGTGACAAGATGTTATACCCAATTTTTAAACATTTATAAATATGATTAAATACATATTTAAAAACAAATTAATGAAATATATACAATATTATTTTACCTAAAAGAATGCTATTGAAAATTTACAGGAAATATATTTTAAAGTATAATTTATTTTAGAAATTTTATAAATCAGCACTCTTTATGGCTATTACGATTTACACTATATAAATCTGATATATAATCTCAAAAATAATTTAATAAATTTTACTTTTGCACAAAAAATTATAATAATAAATTTTCGAATTCATAAATAAAATCTTGTAAATTTGTCAATAGCGTCTCGCTAATATTACAATTTTAAAATTCAATTCATTTATTAGATTGAAAAATTCTTGAGTTCACTGCTTTAAAATTTCGATCTAAGCGATCCACTATTTGATTCAATGATCATTTTTTAAATTTCCTCTGCGATATTTCAATCTGCTACGTGAAACGCTTTAGTAGCATCGCTTCGAATCGGTTCGGCTCGATCCCGCGGTTTCACGTTCCATCGTTCCGATATTGTCGGTATATATGGGTCATCCAGTGGTTTCCGGGGAACGGTAGGATTCCAGGGGGAGGAAGAAGTGCCGTTACGAAATCAGCTGTGCACCCGCTCGGGTTGCTCTAGGTCGCGCCAGCCAGGACTCCCGTTTCCATCCCCGCGGAATAGCAGAGGGGCGACTAAAGGTCGCTCGTGGGTAGATCAATACTAAACTACTACCCACATACCTACCTACCCTATCGTGTGCTAATAAGAATATCCAGAGGATTAAAACTCTCTCTCTCTCTCTCTCTCTCTCTCTCTCTCTCTCTCTCTCTCTCATCGAGAGACTTTCATCGCTCCTTTCTGATCATTCTTATATGTGATATTCCTATATATGTGATAATTGTTTCATCATCGGGCCACTTGCGATGAACCCTTACACGGAATATCCCTATCCTTTCTGAAGTGGATCTTTTCTCGGGAGCGAATTTAATGGTCGTGATATTAATTAAGGGAGTTTTCGCAAATAGAGCCACGAGAAGATGGAACTTTGTCTCCCAATTAATCCCACGCAGATCTCGCTTTGAGATTTTAATTGCAGACTTAATTACCTCAAGGTATTCAATATAGAAATTAAAGTGGAATGTATGTAGAGAAAAATTATAAAGCGACGCAATCCCGTTTTGATACGCGCATTTAATTGGATATGTTCTTATAATTATGAAGACATTTAACATGGAAAAATATATAAAGTGATTATTAAATTAAAATAAGAACAAAGTGAATAAATAATAATTTCAATTTTGGTTTTTTACATCTTAATTTTTGCAAATCGAAATTATACTGATTTTTGCAAAAGATCTGATTGATTTTATTTATCGCTATATCGCGTTCATTCACCGCATTCCCTGCCGCTTTCCCTGAGGGACGTGAAACCTACCTGTGGTGAGCGAAGCAAATATTTGTTCCAAAAGTGCTTCGTGATGTGATATTGCTGTTCTGTCTATTTCACAGGTTCGAAAAACAAAACGATAAATCGCGTTTGAGTGTCAGTTAGATTAGTAAAATGACATGCTCACGATATTTCAACGAAAAATTCGCAATATGTATTGTTTAATATAAAATTTGATATTTATTTATAAATTATTAAAATTATTAAAATAAAGTAATATAAAGTATAGGTAAAAAAATGTTAAGTTCTATATGTTAAGTTCTGATATGACTCAAATTCAAAGAGAGAAAAAAGAAGAGAGAGAGAGAGAGAGAGAGAGAGAGAGAGAGAGAGAGACCACTGTCAATGCTAATAAGTTCTCGTTATGTAATGCCTGCTAACATTTGTCGGACTATACTCGTTTTCTGCGGAAATAAACTGAGTCGAGCCAAGGTGCGCACCTTGAAAATACCGAGATAGTCGTTCGTTTACGAATAGTTTCTTGAAATTAAATAAGATTATAGTCCACTCGTACGGAATGACACTCTACAACGACGCACGTATTTTTGCGACCGTTGCTCAATCGATTGAGAATCACTGCGCCACGCCGTTCTCTCAGAGAACAGCCTCGGCATCCGGTCGTCGAGACTGATCGCTTTTGCAGAGTACCCGCCCAGGAAATAATACAATTCGACATATAAAGTTATCCTTATTAGATTTGCACTCGCGGTTCATACGTCATTTAAAGATTGCCAAGCACTATCGCAGCAAAAGTCTGTTAGCTGAACCGTTCATTTTTTTTCTCTTATTTCTTCCAACGTGGAAAAAAAAGAGGAAAAATAAATCGTGTCAAAAATTGAAAAAAAAAACAGACCTGTTACAGTTACTGAAAATAATAGATTTTTGGAGCGAGAATATTGATAATTTAAAAAAAAATGATCCTTTTTAAAGACAACTTTTAGTAAATCTTACAAATTGTGAAACTTAGCGTGTCTAAAATTCTTCATAATATATATATATAAAATGTCTCTTTTTCTAAAAAAAGTTTTTTTCTGAATTAATAGTCTCCATTTATATCGCGAATTAGAAAAATTATCTGACGATAGCGTGTCACAAAATATCTTTAGCACGGAAAAAATTTATCACGGAACCTAATTCAGTCTACAAATCGATTATTTTTAGCGGCACGTGACGAACGGAATTAAACGGACAATGAAGTTGTGACAGTGGAACTACGAGACCGTGACCTCGTTACATGATCGTGCAGTGTCCGCGAAATGAGAGGGAAATTAGAGAAGGGAGTTTATTCGTCAAGTACTTCGTCAAGATATTGCGCCAAGTACTTTGCCGACAACAGTTCTACCTATCAGTTGACGTTATGTCATAAACGTGGTTAACGAGACGAAGCCTCAACATCTTCAGGACAGGAGCTAATGGCCGGTGGGCGTTCGTTCGTAGCGATCCGTCTGCCAAGTGCAGTATTTGCTCCTTTCTTTGTGCTTATCCCGTTCGTATATGAGGATCTGACAGTCTCGATCAAAACTTAACTGTAGCAAGCAAAAAGTAACTGCAAGCCTCTTGGTCACTTGATTGTTACGATCTGATCTTATCTCTTTTAATGATCGCCTGTGTTGCTGCGCGACCGAAGAAGTTTGGGATCCTGTGGATCAAATAATCTTATTACTATAATATCTTTTTATCAAATATTTGCGTTTTTAATTAAAATTAGATTATTGTCTGATATAAAAGAACGAATAGCTATTAACAACGATTATGTACCGGACGACTAAATAGAGAACTACATTTAGCGCGGAATTTTGATAGATAAACATCAAGATCGATCTCTAGATCGATTTTATTCTGAATGCACCACGACGAGAATTATTTTTTTTCTTTTTATTTTTTTTTCTCGTTCATATCATTGCGACAGTGATAAATCTCGTAGTACAGTCTGTTCAAGTGATCACGTGGCTTTTGACCGTCATCTGGATGGATATTGTCTTTCTTATGGAATTATTAAGAGTTCAAGGAAACAAGCAGTGAACACATGACTCATGCATTTTATTAAACAGAATTTGTTCAATTTATTATTCTCGATTGAAAAAGACTATTGTTATTTTATAATCATATCATATTTATAAATAAAACAAAATATTTTTGATAATTAAAGAAATATTATAATAATATAAAGGTATAAAATTAATATTATATGTACAATACAATGTATGTATAACACAACACAATACAGCTAAATAATATAACTGTGCGTGTGTAGTATAATATAATATTTTATAATAATAACATTTATAACAAAGTAATCATAAAAGACATAAAATAGTAATTATGATTTGGAATATTAAATGCAAATTTAGCAACAAACGTTTTTATTGAAGGATAAACGTATATTCAGACGCAAGGTGATTCGATCGATTGAATGCGCCAGCTTGATGAAACATAATTGCAAGTCGCAATTGCAAACATCTGATGAATCAGTCTGGGGGATTCAACCGTGAAATTAATTATGTTGTCGTACTAGTCGAGAAGCGCCCAGGTTGCCAAGATCTTCGACTGAAATTACTCCGAAACCGTTGCTGAGACATCAAATAGTACAGCAATATTACATTCACGATGCTGAAAAAGTTGGAATCGAGATGTAGAAGAAGTTAAAACGAGCTCCCAGTGACGCTAATGTCTTTCGAGATGCTCGCGAAAAGGCACATCCGCCACATCTCTGCGGTGCGATTACGTAAGAACGACTGTACCAGTGCGCGCTCACGAATCAATATCCGGGGTCTTTTATCCATGAAATAATTACAGTAGCCTTTTGGATTATATCTTGGTTATTTCACAAAAGATTATAAAGCAATAGAAAATATCTATCTCAGATTTATTTTACACACGTTTTTCAGTTACATTGAAATTTAAAACTGTTCTGATAATTTTATTCAAATCAAACTCTCTTTTTTTTTCCAGAAACATTAATATTTCTAAATTCAAAATACTATTGGGTTTATATGAGTTTTGTGAATAAATATTATGTTTAGTGTATATGTTCATTCAATCATAAAAATAAATAAAAACAAAAAGTGTATTCAAAACAAAAATAAAGAGTACGTATGTTTATTCAAAATAAAAATAAATTTTTTAAAATTGTTTTCCTTAGAAAATGCAACATTTAAAAGTTTTTGAATTGGTGTTCGTTGTATTTCTAAAAATTTCTAAAAATTCTATCATAAATGTGTTATTGCAATTTAACCAAGTAAATTTGCCTAATAATAAATATCTATATCGCACATATAAGCTATCATGTCCGCTCTTATCATGTGCGTGATGATCAGATGATCTGACGAGTTATTTGACGTTCAGAAAGTTAATAAGTATAATAAATTTTATGATAAAATGCACGCGGACAGATTAATGCTTCACCTTTATTGATACACGTGATAATTTAATAACATGTAATAATTATCAATCGTCTAATCAATAAATAATTAAATTAATTCTAATACAAATTTGAACCGATAAGAACAAATCTAATAAGAGAAATTCTATATTTGGTCAAAACGAATCTTAGTGCTTAAATATTTTTTTATGAATTATTTTTTATATGTTACTCTTACAGTTCTGTTCTTGATTGTTCTTGATTTTAAAGCTGAAAAAGATTTCGGTGCAGAATTAGATACGTACTCAAATAAATATTTAAGCACTAACGTTCTTTCTAATCGATTACAGGACTTCTCTTATTTAATTACAATAAATAATTATCACATCATATACAAGTGATTATCTGCACAATCATTAATTATCCAAGAAATAATAATTATTTAAAAATAATTATTTAAAATCTAGAAAATATTAATAGCAAAATTATTATACTTTAGTTATTTTTTTTAAATATGTTTTTTATCTTTCTTAGGAAATATTAAATTTCTAAAAAATGTATTTTATTTTAAATTAGTGATAAATTAATTTACATAGATAGAGCAAGTTCGATGCACATAAAGTTTTAAACATCGTATGGAATTTGTAAAATATTTCCTTCTCATTTTTTTTGGCTACAGCAACAACAACATTTGTTTACTTCTAGCCAAACCATAGACGTGTGAGCCAACACTCGAAAATTGTCCTCCCCTAATCTAAACTATTTTCACATTGACGATCTTATTCGCGACAATGTATATATATCACAGAAGTACCATCTGGTGACAGTTATATTCATTGATTCATTGATTCGCATATCTACAAGGCTAGGATTTTATGATTAACGACGTTGTGTTTATCCATCGTTCACTCAAACAATTTTTAATTAATGTTTGACGTTCGAAAGCGCTAATTGACAACAGTTGACTTCCTGACCAGTACTTTCCACGACAAAATATCGTCTTCAACGAATCCCCAGAAAGCTACGAAAACGATCTATTTTCGAGCTCGGCGAATCGCTGTTGTCAGGCGAGGTTTCGACTCCGCGTCGCTTTCCAAGGGCTTTCAAAAAGAACAGGGGACTAACTCTCGAAACAACGGATGGCAGCCATCCGATGGCTGCTTGTGGTTCATATATTTAATTATAACAAATTAAATAAAAATTTTAAAAAATGGAAAGACACACAGAGAATATTAATTTAGCAGCAGTGTTCTTTTTCTTTCTTAGCGTCTGTTGAAATACATTATCGTAAAGGTCCATCTTCTCGAAAATATCTAACATCCTGATTTATTTTTAGAACTGCAAAGAGAATTGATCGACGCTGGGAGATTTTGTTTCGTGCTATAACTATACTTTCTATAGCAACGCAACGTATTATTCTTGCTGTGTTATGCGTTCTATTCGTTAGCCCTATCCTATTTCTCACTTCGGCTAATTCCATCACGGGCGGGCTCGGTGGACTGACCTCACGAATGAAAGGTCATTTCTCGACGTCTCTCTATGTGATATTTTGAGACGTACGTTTGATGTCTCGGCGTCTAACAATTTCGAGCAGCATTTGACGCGATTTTCATATCCTTTGTTTTAAATTGCAATAAAATTTTTAAATACATACAAAATAAGAAAGACAAAATGTACAATTACATTTCAAGTTTTTCAAGAATAATAAAAAAAGGAATTATTTATATATTATTTATATATATTAACAATAGTATAAATAAATAGTGAAGATAACAGGAATAAATATGTATAGCGAATTTTTTAACATAAAAAAGCTAAATAAAGGTATAATATACAGATTGTTCCACAATTTTTGACACACCGCTTATAAGCAGGTAGAGCGGATTAAACTAAGTCGAAAAGTTCTCTACCATTTTGCAATTTTTGCAATTTTTTATAGATATTTAATGAGAGAATGTAAAATTGATGCATAAAACAACTTTTAGATATTTAAAAGTTTAGTTTTTTCTTTAGTTTTTTCTTTAAGAAATTTTCTTAAATTTTCATCTTTAAGGTATTTTGAAAGAAACTCTGAAAGATAATCTTAAAGTTGTTTTATATCGATTTTATCCGCTTATTCAATAATTTTTAAAAATTAATATCTCTAACTATTGTGAAAATAGCAAAATGGTACAGAACTTTTCGATTCAGTTTACCTGGCCATGCGAAAAGTTTGGGACATCCTATATACATGTAAAGACAAATAAATATACTTATTATAATTGAGGACTCTAATACTTTACAACATATTTTTCTAAGGAATGTTCAAGGATATCTAAAGAACGTTATATGTCCTCAAGATGTCCTTAGAACATTCTTTAAAGAACTATATTATGTTGGATTTAATAACTTATAATCTTCTTTTTATTTTATCTTGTCTAATTATATTAAACACTTTATATATATATAT
>NW_017259281.1:3151293-3152435 GCF_001594045.1 Atta colombica | reverse complement strand
AATATTTAGTATCTATCTTTTAATAATATTTCAAATAAAGTTTTATGTAAAATATGTATAAAATATTTATATAACATTTTAAAAAATAATAAATATTTATCATAAATTCTGTGCTACTACAATCTGAGATACAATAATAAACATAAAGAAGTTTAGAAACTTCCTAAAGTTGTCGTTAGGTGTCGCCATCTGCTATTTTCAGCACTTCAATTAAAATCAGTCGATAAATACGAATCTTCTTGTCAATTAGAAAACTTCAATTAGAAAACTTGCTAATTCTAATAGAATTATATATAATAAATAAATAAGAATTATATATAATAAATATAATGATTATATATTTAGAAATAATGTTAAAATATTCTAGACAAATATTATTTCAGTCAATAGAAACATTCATCAACAATCATACATACTTCAATTTACAGTAAAAATTTCGTAACATACATAAATATGTTAGATAAAAAATATTTTTCTTAAATTATTATAAAATAGTTTCAACTTTTAAAATAAACTAATATTTACTTCTAACAAACAACAAATGTAAAATTAAAGATAATTTTCGCTTTTTAGTATTATATAGATAGTAGTAACTTATTTTTTGATATCTCAAATAATTATATAATTTGTAATAGACATTAAATATAACACCCCCGTAAATGTCTTATGTCCCCGCGATCACATTTAATCGACAACTCGTGGACCCACATGATTCGTGAGAACGCGATTTCACGGCGAATCGTTTTCTCATGACGTGTCGTCGAGGGCAGGAACGCTCTACTCGACGTCGTCCCGCATACAAGATCTACGTAATACAATATAACATGACTGCGGGTGGGAATAGTTCATAACATACATATTTTTGGATCTGATTGCTCCTCGTATTCACGCAGAAACGCAGAAAAATGTACCCATATGCAGGCCGCGATCGACACGATGGTCGGTTCTAATCTACTTACAGAGATTGGAATCCAAACTAACTTAATAGATACTTTTCAAATGTGTTTCTTTTGCCTCAAAGATATTTGAAGTTTCTATTATAAAAATGTTAAATCTATTATAAAAATTTTACATCTACGAATATTTTATGAGAAATATAAATATAAATGTGAATCTAAATAAGAGAAAAGATGTATTTAATA
>NW_017259281.1:3146320-3151193 GCF_001594045.1 Atta colombica | reverse complement strand
TGTGTTTCTAATATATATTATAAACACATTAATATTGCATAATGTATATTATGCAACATGTAAAATAAAATATTAATACACGAGCTATTTGAATTTAATTAGGTAATTCACAAACGTCATAAAATATTTTATATTTTTTCTTTTTAATACTTTTCATTGCATTTATATGACTTTTACTGAGAACAAACGAATAATTTATTTCAGTGAGGCAGTATTCAAGATTATTATATGACTGTACCTTTGAAAAGGTAGCACCCACACATCGACGAAAATATTTCATCGATAAATTGCTCTCGGGAGTCCTCCAGGACCCCGTATGGCGAAACCATATGCTTTTAAAGTCCGTTTATGCTGGCTGAGAGATGACTCTTCCCGACATGCGACCCGCAGCCATCCCGGATACTTTATTCTCGATGTTTTATAGTGACTGCGAGAAAATTATGCTATTCCCGTGTCATAATCGTTGTCATTACATCTACACTTCATAGAAATAACAAAAGATGTACAAAAATATCGAGAGATTTAATTATTCATGCATTTCTCTTTGTGTGCAAACGAATGACTTATTTCGATATAGATTAACTTTTAATCTTAATTTAACTTATTTTTTCTAATTTTAAGAATTAGAAAAAGATAAAAAGCAAGTTAAATCAAAATTAAAATTAAAATTAATCTACATTATAGTAGAAATGAATCTTAGGCTTATTTTTACCAATGTAGATTAACTTTAATCTCGATTTAATTTATTCTTTATTTTTTTCTGATTCTTAGAACTAAAAGAAGAAAAAAATAAGTTAAACAGAGAGAAAACTAATCTTTAAATTTCTTGAAGTGAAACCTTATTCCAAAAGAGTCAAAATATTATCACTATTGATTTGCACTCTTAAATAAGAGTGAAAAATTTTTACTGTTTTGGAAGATTTACCTTCAAAAAAGAACTCTTATTTCTTTTTTGGAGTAAATCTCACTTCAAAAAAAAGAGTGAAAATCTGCCACTCTTATTTAAAAGTACAAATTTTTCACTCTTTTTCAATAGTGGCAGTATTTTAACTCTTTTGGAATGAGATTTCTCTTCAAGAAATTTAGAAAGTATATTAATAGAAATAAACAATAAATAATTTTATTAAACATTTTCAATGTGTTTTTATACATACAAGCAAATATCGAGTAGAAATTCGCACTGTTAAATAATGAAGGTATCGTATTATAAATAATATTCGGTGCGCAAATACTAACGGGGATACAAATGCAACGGATGCATGCGAGCGTGTTCGCCGATGAGTTAATCAGGATGCAACGTCATCGTTTAAAATGTCATATTTTCTCTCACTTCAAAGGGCGATATTTGCGCAAGTTCGGAACCGCGCACTTGGATATTAACTTCATAAATTGTGTTGCATCAATTTGAAATGTTCAATTTTTAGTTTTCCAAATTTTTGTTTTTTTTTCTCACGATGGTACGGTTACTTAATATAGATCGATTGTTACATTGATTGTATTATATTCAATTATATATTTTATAAATATAATTATATATTTTTTAATAATTTATAAATAAATATTAAAAGTACTAAAAATAGTAAAAATATATTAAAAGTAAGAAAAGAATAAATTAAAATTGAGATGTCCTAAAAAATCGATTATAACTATCTTATTTATGCATATTACGTTTAGTCCGTATTTTCAAAAAGTCAAAAATAAGACAAATTTATTCTCATGCTGAGTTGTTGACACTAGAATAATACAAAGAACTTGATTCTTTTTTTGAGCATATCTAAATTTTCATGTTTTAATGTATATAATCCGAGGAATTCAGCTACCAATATAAAATCGATGATTTATGACGCAGGTATAGAGAAATATGTCTCTTAATTTTCGTCTTATTTTTCGCTATTGCGAAATATCACATAAACTTACACGATTTCCGATATATTGAGCGTATACATTACAATCATTTCATGTTTTTTTTATTAATTTGATATCTTATACGAGCTCAAAATAATAAGGATAATTTTTTTCTTACCTTTCTCTCTTTACATGTAGATTGTTTTATTAATAATTTATATAATAATAATTTATGCTGTAAAATTTGCCGGGAGATTTTAGCAGAAAAATTTCACTTTGCTGTCTCGACCGACAGTTAAAAGTACGATATCAATAGTGGTCGACAGGAAGAGCTTGAGAACGTAGCATCTCGTTGAATGATATTTGCGGCACAGAGAAAAAGAAAAAGAGAGAGAAAGAGAAAGAGAGAAACATGGCGGAGGTTCCTCGTCGCCTTCGCGTAATTACGTCCAATTGAAGCAATTTAGATCAATTGAGCGTTAACAGGCTCAATTGGCGGGCTCCGACGCTGCGGGCAGCACTGTACGTTCGTCGTTAAACGCTACGACATACCTACGATGTAAAAAAAAATACGGATGACGTGTAGAAAAAAGAAGTCTACCGTTCAGAGGTCGAGCATTTGCGTCTCTCTGTCTGTTTCTCTCTATCTCTCTCGCATGCGCGTGTGTTTCCGACAAAGTTTCCTCTCATGATGAAGATTAGATTCGACCTCGCGTCTATATTTGCGAAATCTTATGTGATCCACAAGAATTCTGTACATGCACTTAGTAGTGTTATAATATTAATTAAAGGATATTTTATAACAGTATTAAGATTTGTCCAACCGTTAATTCTTATAACATCTTATTTATGTTAACTTTTTCTTAAATTACAATTGTAGTAAAATGTAATGTCAAATGATTTGGTCGAGCTCTAATTTTAATATTCCGGTTATTATTATTTTATTATTGTACAATAATCGAGATGTCTTTTGTAAAACCGGAGCATTTTATGAAATTATTATTAACTTATATACATGAAGTTTCATCCTTATACTAGGATTATATGCAATAAATATAAATATGTAATTGTTAAGATTAATTTATAGGAATAATATGTACAGAATAAATTATATTGTTTTTTATTTACCTATTATTAGGGTGCAAATACAATAGAAGAAATAAGGAATAAGGATTTCAACCTCTTAAAAACTGTATATTCTCTGGTGTATTCGATATTTTTAATACATTAAAATCATCATTTTTTATATTCCTTCTGTTGTGTCTGTACTCTTATTCTTAACAATTAGAATTGTAATTGTACCAATTGTAACAATTGTAATTGTTTATTTTAAATATTCTTCAAATTAATGATTTGATATATTAAATTTAAAAAGAAACGTATTTAATTAATACGTGATTGATGATTTGATGATGTCAATTGTTTAATAATATTAAATTAAGCAAAATATAAAAAAGATATAATTATATTGCATATAATTTATAGATATGTAGAAATATCTTCTTTTCGACTGTACTATTTTTTTTATTTTTGATAATAAAATTTTTATCTTTATGTGTTTATTATCATAATAAACATTTATTTTTTTCATTTATCACAGTTTGAACGTATGTCTCACAGAGTACAGCTAAAAAAAGAGTAGACTTTAGAATAATCTGTATATCATCTATATGTATAACAATATCTGCGCTACGTATCGAGGGTTGATTTGATGGAAGCTGTGATGCGAAGAGGTGGAACTGAAGAGGCCGCGCCATTTTACCCCTCTTCGCACGAAGTAGTGGGGCAACGACGTATCACACTTGTCTTCTTTTCTTATCTCTTTCCAGACTTCATCCAACCACATCGCAGATGGAGTGGGGAGCATTATGTGTCTTCTTCCTTGTGCAATGTATGTACTCCACGTTTTTGTTCTTTTCTCGCGCTCCATCTGTTTGTTTACATCGCCAATACAGTTATTTGCAAATCTTCAAACGAGTGATTTAAGCGATAAAAACGCACACTATCCATCTCTTTTTGATGGATAACCAAATTCGCGATATGAAAGTCTAAAAGCACATGCGAGTTGCAATATTTGCTACAAAGATACAAAAAAGATTCAAAATAATATTATTTCTTATAATTTATTTATTTTTTTTGTTAAGTTTTGTTCGATGTCTCGCAATTTTTCAACATGAATATTTGTGATCTGCGAATTATGACATTACATTATGAGAACAATATGGAGTCTCGTTCACTCTTGATCCAACGCGACGCGACGACTCGCATCCGGCGTGCGCACTTCCGGTACGCTGCGCAAAAAGCGCGGAAACACAATGGCGGAGAATCACACCGCGAATCCTTCTCGGATTTCTTCGATTCACCTTGATCACCTGGTTTATCCGGCAATGGGAACGAACGGCAAACGAATACGCGTTATTTATGTAGGTCATGTTTGTACCTCGCGAGGAGCAAGATGGCGGACGCGCGGATGCGAGAGAAAGTCACGGATACGGAGGGTCAGTGCAGGAGGCTGCGTTACACTGCAGTCCGGCGCTCACCGGACCTTCACTTATATCGTCGCTCGGCTAATAACGCTAGTAATGTGATATGATTAGCTTAGTTGAGTTCAGTTTAGTTCGTATTCGTTCAATTTAGTGGTTCGCCAGCAAAATCACATCGAGTTAAACCCATTTAGGCCAGTTAAGTTACCGACTTCTCCTCGTTCTCTTGCGGTCGCCGCCACCGCCACCACCGTCGTTGCCGCGCATCGACCTCCTGGGGCCTTCTTCGACGCACAGAAATATCCCGAAACATCCTAAAACATCCCGCATGAGATCTGGTCTCGTGCTCTGCCATAAAATTGAAAATTAAGCCGCCGCGGGAGGTCTCACCATTGAAACACCTTATTCACTAACAATGTCTCAGAAATTGATCTTAAAAGCTTAAGTACAATCTAGGAATAGAAGCCTTTTATAAGTATATCTAGTCTAGAAGAAGAATACTTTATATTTTACATATTTTATATCTAAAATTAATAACTCTAAGA
>NW_017259281.1:3142241-3146220 GCF_001594045.1 Atta colombica | reverse complement strand
TATATGTAGGTATAATATATCTATATTATAAAATTTATTAATATAAAATTTTTTATTTTTTTTAAAGTTTGATGATTCGTCGAAGTTGCAATGACAACAAGAGTTCCTAGAAATTAATTGATATAACATCTAAATGTTTAGATTGAACGATAAACTGCTGTCATAGCTTCATGCGTTAAAATGGCGAAACAATAGGTCAATGACGTGATCGCCCGCATTATCGCACCTTCTCGTCCTGAAAGTTTTTATTAATTGTCATATTCCCCTTGTATCATTATAGTCCTTCTGTTGATCCTTTTCGAGATAAAAATGATCAATGAACGTGCATGTTTTGACTGGAAAATAAATATATCACAAGTGAAATAAAATTCAATTGTGTAATGTACAATTATTAAAATATTTATAACTTACAACGATTAAAAAGTGCGGAAGTAGCTTAATTTACAAAGGTAGAACAATAAAAAAAGGAATGTGAGTTCAATTTTAGAATTATATGAAACGTTTTTCTTTATCACAAGTTGCACCATTCCATCAAATTTTTTTATTATAAAACTAATATATTATAAAATTTTAATACATTTTATAATAATTTTATATCAATATTGTTATTTAATTATTATTTATATGGATGTCGCATCTTTTAATGTATCTGCGTAACAAACAATAAATAATCCTGTAGAAATAATTTTTTTCACAGATATTAAACTTATTATTATAGTTTCAAATATATGTTTCTTAATAAAGCAGTTAATAGCAGAGAAATAAATAGATTTAATACATCATAAAAGTTAACAAAAGACAATAAAAATATGAAGAATAAAATAAATTTAAAATGAATAATTTATATCCAAGTTTGGAGGTAATGGAATCGAGCAGGGACAAGATAATACTAAGAAGATGATTGGGGTTGATCGGAGCGATGGGCGATCAGAGTGGAGAGCGCGATGAAATCGGCGCGTATACAAACGCGCGCTAATTACCAGCAACGAAATTAGTGGTTAATATACACGCGTACATGTACGGGGAACGGGGGATGGTTTGATTGGACCAATTCGAGGCAATTCCTGGCGATTGCTGATTTCATTGAGCTTGCGCTTAAGAGTGCTTGGCTCAGTGCTACGCCAACTGTCGACCAACAGAGACATGGATCTCTTCCTCGGGGTAACGAAGGTACCGTATATCTTACGCGATCGATCGATCAACGCGCGAATCTCCCGTTCGCGATTTCGTCCAGTACTGATTTTTTCCACCTCTGGATACTCCATCAAGAGAAGTTCATCGTATATGGGAATGTCGGCTTTCATTCTGCATTCTGCATTTCACAAAAAATGAAAAAAGAAGCGATGAAGAAGAAAACTATCGGAACTGATATTGTAAAATCTCGAGCAGAAAACAAAATTATCATAATATCAAAATGTTAAAATGACTGCAAAATGGGATTATTAAAGTCATCACTTTTTGATTTGTCACTTTAACATCAAAACGACAATATCGTGACTCATTCTGCTTCGTTCGGCTATTGTAAGTCTCTTGAATGTTTTTTTTACACTTCTTGCAAAGATTTTGATGACGGAATGCTGATCGACAGGAAATTTTATACACATATACTTCGCATCGCTGTGCTGCACTTAAAAATTTCAAACGATTAAAAAGATGACATAATCAAAAGAAGAAGAGGAATATAAACACACATTAGGATGTTCGCGATGAGACCGAGGTAAGGAGATATGTGTTACGTACTCTGCATATTAATCTACGCTTTTTTAAACACATAGTTTATTTTATCATATATTGCAAATGAAAGAAAAAAAAGATTAGTTGCTGTAATACAAATTTCTTCAACTCAAAATCGTCCAGATCTTCTAAAGATTCTCGAACTTTTCTCCATATTTCTTCCTCTTAATTTCCGAGTTTATCTCATGTTACGTATTACTTCTAAACGCAATCACAAAGATGTTGGCAAGGTGGAAAATGAACACGTTTACTTCCCACGAAACGGGAGTGATTCTCTTATTTCTATTCCCACGAGCTCCTATAGCGTGTAACCCTCGCACGGATGTTTGTACCTCGTGTCATCTCCACCCCCGTCTTCGCACCAGCAGATCAAGAGACATTTTTTGCACGCAGATCGGAAGGGGGAGAGATAATGGAGAAGAGGGGACAAGTCGCCTACTGACCACTGGGACCTGCTGAGATAGTGGAGCGAGGAGAACGATGGCGCTGAACCATGAGGGGCAGCATCACCGCGCCCGCATGAAGCTGGATTGGCCGGGGCCCCGGGTATGGGGGCGGTCTGGGCCGGCGTGACATGGAAAATATAAGCCTGTGTGAGTGGCGACTGATTAGCCAGAGGCTCGGGACGTAGAGTAGTGGCGAGAGTGTCCCGATAGAGAGAAGAGAGGACGGACGTTCTCTCGTTTCGAGGGAGACATCGGTCGTCGGTTCCGTCCAGTTCTTCCAAGGTCCACCGCGAATAATCGGCCGGCGCATCGCGCGAGTTAACGCCGCTTAAAACTAATCAAAATTAATCATAACCCAGGCAACAATTGATCGCAATTGCCAAGCGCGCGCTCCATTAGGAGCAATCGGGCAATCGGGCGACGCCGATCCTCTTCCTTTTTTTTCTACCGGCGGGAAGTGGAAAGAATCTCGGAAGATCCTCGATGAATAGGCGTGATCGATGCCAAGGTGTGAGACGGTGATCCCGCCGACTCACGGATTTCAATTTAATTTCAAATCAACCGTATAAGTTGACTTCCGAAGATGTAAAATTGATAAAGAAGATCCAGAAAGGAAGCTTTCACGGAAGATAATAGAAGTGATTTGTGACATCCTGCTACGTTGGACTAAGTCGATTAAACTTCGAAAATGGTTGAGATTTTGCAAACTTAAGTTGGGAATTAGAAAATAAGTTGAATTTTTAATAAATTAAATAGTGCAAGATAAACGCGCAATGAAGATAAAGACTGTAACGCGAAAAAAGAAAGAGCTAACGGATTATTAATGATCAATTCAATCCAACATCTCAGAAAAACTTTCCCAGCATCTTATCTTCGGATCGATAGTGACATATTTCTTTGAGACCAAGAAAAATATACTTCATAGAGGAAACGTTGAAATTTTACGAAGCGTGTGTTTCGGTTTGATTCTTTGAAGAAAGAAAAACTTTGAAAAAGTTTCCCGTTTAAGGAATTTACGGAAGAAATTATTAGAAGATGGACGGTGCACCAGCATGGGACGATCCGATTTTCTCGGATTTTGGGACTCGTGGTGGAACCACCGGGGGTCATAGTATCCAGGTGATGCTGAGCTTGCAGACAGGCGGAGGTCATCATGGAAGCGGCGATTTGATGCCGACCGGCGGCGGTCAGCTTCACAAACTGGACTCCTCCAATAGTCCGTCACCGCATCATCAAGCCGCATCACAACATCAGCATCACTTGCAGCAACAGCAGCAGCAGAAAGAGCTCAAAGAGCTTGAGTTGTCCGGCATGTATGCACCGTTGCCACCACAAACCCAGGACGTCACCACTTCAACATCTACCAGCGTCACGCCGACCTCGACGAGTCTCCAGCAGGGCTTGCAACTCGGTAACGCGCTCAAGAGGAAACCGGACGATCCAATCAATGCACTCGCGCCAGGTAACCATGCTTGATAATCTTCTCCATTTTCCTTTCGCCTTTTTCTTTTTGTAATGCGCTTGTCTCCTTTTCTATATAAGACGAAACTTTCTGTTACAGTTTCCTACTTTTATATATAATCTTGTTAAACTTTATGATTAACAAAGACAAACAAATATTAACTTTGCTTTGCAGTCAGTAGCGAAGCGCAGCCAGCCAAGAAGGACTCAAAGAAGAAGACTGATAACAATAACATCAAAAAGAAAAAGACGAGGTACATGCACCCAATAATTGTTCGATCAATGTTATATTTAAATGTCCTTTTTAAATACCTCATAAATTTATTATTAAAATCTCT
>NW_017259281.1:3141742-3142141 GCF_001594045.1 Atta colombica | reverse complement strand
TATATATATATATATAAATAATAAAAAAATAATAAATATGTAAAATTCTCTTTTTAATTCAATCTCTTCGCTTTAGAACAACTTTTACGTCCTATCAATTGGAAGAATTAGAAAGAGCCTTCGAACGAGCACCTTATCCGGATGTTTTTGCGCGCGATGAACTCGCCCTGAAGCTTGCTCTGTCAGAAACTCGCGTGCAAGTTTGGTTTCAGAATCGCCGTGCGAAGTGGCGGAAGAAAGAACCACCTCGCAAGACTGCCAGTTTCATAGCTGCGGGTTCCGCTAGTCCTGGTTTGCCAGGTAAAATTGCATTTTTGTACGACTTCATATGTTCTTAAAAGTGTTAGAATTTTTTTAAAGAGAGAAAGAGTAGAAGAATACGCACACACAAAAAAATAA
>NW_017259281.1:3131588-3141642 GCF_001594045.1 Atta colombica | reverse complement strand
ATATTATTTTTATATATACATACAAAATTTTATATATACATATAAAACTATATTTGGTTCAATGCAACACACGAGCATTATAAATTTACCATAATTATGATTGCTTTACTTTTAGGAGACAATTGATCCAAACGTTCTATTCTTTTTGATGTTCAATGAACAAAAGTAGAACGACATTGTTTCTTAAAAGAAGACAATAGCTATATATTATGTCCATATTACACGTATTTTTATAAATTATGAATTAATTTCATAGATTATTGTTTCGGAATATTCGGCATATTGAAAATACAAATCAAACTTTCTATGACTATTAAGGCCGCTGTCTGATTCGCGCTTACAACATTTAGTCTTAGCTTCCATAAAAATGGATGTATTTCAATTAATTTTTTTTTCAATGGAAAATTGAATAAAAAAAAATTCATAATGTATAAAAGAAGAGCGTTGATAGAATTAAGGAGCTTCGAGATATATAAAGAAAAAGAAAAGTTCAGAAACATTCAATTGGAAAATTTCAATTTAGCAAATTGCATTGGAGTTTTTGGAACTCCAATGTGTATAGCTAGAGTTAAGAATTCATCCTTTGTTTGTCAAATGATAAATAAAAACAAAAATAATCGATGCTCATGAGCGTTATGAGCATGAATCGGTCCATGTTCTCAGCGTTCTCAGCTTAGCTAAATATATCCCTACAATATATCCCTACAATAGTTTATACATATAGAAAAGATTTTCGAATCCAATTAGTCTTCGATCTATCATGAAATAGAATCAGTATAAGAACAATATATTCATATTTATTATTGAAATAAAGAAAAATATTTTACTCTTAAACAAAAATTCTTAAATTTAGAGTAATATAATCAATCAAAAGGTGGGAGAGGGGATAATATATGTATAAACTTAAATTTTTAATTAAAAAATGTTAATTATTTTTTTTCAAGACAATATGTCAATCTTATTTAATGCGAGGGAAGAGGATAGGAAAAATATTATTTTAATATTATTTTATTTTTATACTCTGTATAAGAGATTACGATAAGATGAAGTATGTCAAGAGAATAAATTTTTTCCATACATTTGATTGGTACATGTTTCCTATGTTTTCAGGCTCCTTTACATCGCTCAACAATACTCTAAATCCGTTTGCGTCACCGACGACGGCGACAGCACCGCCGGACGCCTGGGCATACTCGTCGACGTACGATCTGGGGCATTTGAATTTGCTGAATCCGTCGAATTCGCCGTATTCGACCGCAGCGGCTGCGGCCGCGAGCTTCGGCAACAACGGCAGCGTCTCGTATTCGCCATACGCGAGCATGTTGCCAACGCAACACGACGCCGCATTGTTCACTACGCCGACTGCCGCCGGCAACACCATGCGAGTCCATCAGGATTACATGAATCCTGGTGGCGGCAATAGCCCGCCGCCACCAGGTGGGCCTCTCACTCGTGCCGACTATCAGACCATGGTGACGACACACTCGCCGCCTACCCACCTGGGTAACTCCATGTCTGAGGATGAGCACGGTGGTTGCCTCGCGGACAAGTATGCGCACGACCAGACCGCGGCCGATTACGGCCAGCAGCAACAACCACCACCGCCGCCGAATGATCAGAAGCAGGATTACGGCATGCACTCGCCACAGACGCGCCAGGCCATGAAGGATCAGGTCATGATCAAAAGCGAGCCCGGCAGCCAGCCGAGCTACGTGCAGCTGCCTCCTTTTCTGAACTGACTCGCGGCCTCCTCCACTCTAGATCTCTTCTAGGCGATTTTTGCGATCTGTCTGCGTTTCGTGACGAGCGCGAAGAGTATTAGATCTTGGACTTGTTAGGTCGCGCAATTTCAACCGAGCTCGCACCGGCGCTACTTATTATCGTAGCTTTCGATGGCGAACAAGCAAAATTCGATTATGATATAAGGTTGAGATAGAAATAAATTTTACCCCAAAAAAATGCTATTTAAATCGTGACATCGATAAGAGCTTAAACGATGCAGCATTTCAATTTTTTATATAAAATAAGGATAGGTAATAATAGATCTGTATTATTTTCAGCTGAAGTTCTCGCACGGTTCATCTTTCTTCCTTTTCTCTTCACATTGGAGAGAAAAAGAGAAAGGCTGAGAAAGAGAAGTTCAACTAAAAAAAAACAGGTCTAATTTAAGCCTTAAGAATCTCGAGCTTGAATATTCGAATAAGTTGATCACATGAACACGTGATCACTTTGCAATAGCCGCAATGTTTCTGTATTCTGTATTTGTTACTTGAATGATCGCGAGTAACATTTTATGTGGAAGAGTGACTTTTATCAAAATCCAATTAATTTAATCAGCAATTAACTTAATAAATATAATGTACGTGTATTTTGTTAACATGGATAGAATGATCAATTTTTTATTATTTCACATATAGAAAAAACGATTAATAGAGACAACAGATTATAATATAGTAAAAAAAATTTACTATAAAATCATATTAATTGTTGATTAAATTAAATTAGAATTTAATCGCAGTTGTCCTAACGTCTACTTCTATATAGAAATATAGATTAACTTTAATCTCGGTTTAATATCTTTTTCTAGTTCTAAATATTAGAACTAGAGAGAACAAAGGGAAATAAAGAGGAACTTTTCTAAGATTAAAAAGAATTAAGTTCTTCTAGAACATAATCCTAATTTTTAAAACTATAGAGATAAAAATAAAAGATAAATTAAATCAGGATTAAAATTAATCTATTTCTATTAGATAGAAATGGATATAAAATGTTTGTGTGAGAGAAAAAGAATATCGAAGAAAAAGGATGTAAGAAAATGTATCCTGAGGGATATAAAATATTTTATTTAATAGAAGGAGAGACATATATATTTATATAAAAATTTTTTTGTATTTTCGCCGCTCTTTGGTAACTTCATGCCTCGATGTGCGATTGAAAATACAAATTTGCGTAGAAATTGATAGAAATGAAGTTATAAAATAAACTAAAATGAAAAATTAAATTCATTCATGGTAAGATTATGTAAAAAAAACAAATCGCTTTGAGTGACATCTCTTGATAATTATCGATATTTCGTTCGTATTCGAAAATGCTTTCTCTCAGTTGATAAGAATATATAAAAGATATTCTTGTACATATATATCTAATAAAAATAATTTTCTTATAACGTTACGGCATTAAAAATTATTCTATTTCAGAAAAATAAATTTTTCAATTTTTTAATTCAACTAATGACGAAGAGAGAAAGAGAAGTAGTAAAAGGAAAGGAGAGAGAAAGAGAGAGAGAGAGAGAGAGAGAGAGAGAGAGAGAGAAAGAGAGGGGGGAGCTTGAACCAAATATGTTCAAATTTGTAATATAATTCGAGACTTTCTGTGCCTTGAATAACTATATGCTTTACGCGCAGTGCCTTTGCGTTAGAAAACAGTGAATCTTAATCGAAATAATCTCGCTTTATGTATCTTGCAATATTCAGTCTATATAAAAATAATTTGTAATAAATGAAGAATGAGGCAAAATTGTATAATCTCATTCTCGTATCATAGAATACAAATTTTATGCGCATAGTAGCCAAAGATAATTTGTAATAAATAAAAATCAACGAACTCGATGTAACATATATTCTCCACATTATTTTTCATTTCATAGCCTCGTTTAGAACATATTATTATATTTTTTCATGTCATTTTTACATGTGTTGCATATGTTATAAATATACAATCTTTGTTTTCTGTAACATGAATTGCTGTAAAATATTCTGTACAAGTAAAAATGTTTAAGTACATTATGTATATTATTATTCCTACTATTTACATTAAGTATATTTTTATTGAATGCTACAATCTTATATCTATATCATTATGATCAATATCACTGTTATCTTCGATACTGAAATTATTATTCATATCTTCTAGAGTATCTATATTATTATCAAATTTTTCTATAATATTTCTTTTTTTCAAAGATTGCTCCTTCGTGTTCTGTTCATTAATCCAAACACCGTCACCTGTGAAATGATTATTTTTCTCCAATATATATAGACACAATGCGAGATACTGGCTATTAGTAAATGAGTACTCTATATTCTGAGAATATTGTTGTTTTAAATCATCCAGTACTTTTTTCACTCTCGATCTGCAGAATAAAAAAAAAATTTTATTAGTCTATTCTAATATTATAGTATATAATAGAAAATTTACAAAAAAAAAGAAGAAAATTTGAATATTGAAAGTCAGAAATCGAAACATTAAGAATAATTTAAATTATTATTACTCTTTGTTGAATATTCTAAACTGTCTAATTTATATAATAATTCTATTAAGTAGATATAGCCGTTACTGTTTATAAAGTACGATGTGTATATTAGAGCATATTTCGTTTATCGTAAAATGTTTCTTTAAGTATTTTAACATTTGCATGATATCATTAAATGCAGCCATTTTCCAATGTTGATGCCTCATTAGCAACTTGCTTTTGTCTACTCCCAATTCCTGTATAAATATATGCTTTAAATTTTTTTGGGATGAAACTAAGCCGGTTTGCAAAGATCTAGAATAAATAAAATAAAAACAATATGTATACTGTATAAGTAATATTTATCAAATATATCAAATAGCACATAGAGCACAAATAATCAAGAACAAATAAGTTAATAATTTGATCGGCATTATGGAGATGTAGAAGAGATACTGCCAGGAACTGTATGAGGATGGATAGTGACTACGACCCGATGGATAGTGACTCTACGACCTGATAGATAGTGATGCATACTCACTAGGGGAGCCCAGCATAATGCCAGAAGAGATGGAAAGAGCAATAAAACTTTTAAAACAAAAAAATCTCCAGGAGCAAACGGGATAACAGCTGAGATCTTGAAAGTCATGGGAGAAAAAAGAGTGGATGCTATCCACAGAATATGTAACATTGTATGACAGACAATGGCCCTTGGATTGACGACATTTGTTTCTTTAAAAAAAGCTCATCTTTGGAATGCATGAATTATAGAACGGTAGCACTGATAGTAAGATCCTTCTGCACATTATACACGGACGATTGAAATCGTTCCTTCTGCCATAGATATCGGTTGAACAGACTGGATTTGTCCCAGGCAAGAGTATATTTCATGAGGCAGGTTTTAGAAGAATGGCAAGGAGACATTCGATTGGGGGAAGGAAAATTAGTAATTTGCGATATGCGGATAACATCCTCATAATCATGACGAGTGCAGAAAAAAATGGAGGATAAATTACATTTAATAAGCGAGGCACACGGCTTCGCCCAACATTAAGAATGTTTGTGGCCCATTTCCAAGAATCTATGATATTAATGTATTCTATACATTATTTTGTTTGCTTTATCCTATATACAAATGCAGTATTCGCGGATGCTTATACCATAAGTTTAGATCCGGGTGCTGTTTTATCATTTCTAATCATTCTTGGAAATCTTCATAACTTATTAGAAAAACAGTCATGCATTTTTTTACATATTTATCCGGTATTTCATACTTCTTGAACAACTTCAGTAATCGTATAACATTAACTGCATCTTGGAAAAGTATAGAGGGATATTTTTTCAAAAATGTTACAATTGACATTCCAAGAGCAATGGAGGATAAATTACATTTAATAAGCGAGGCACACGGCCTAACATTAAATCAAGGGAAGATCAAGATGATGATAATTGACAGAGCACAGAACAATTTGCCGCACGTTCGGGAGGTAGCCAGATACGAGGTTGTCGATAAATTTGTCTACTTGGGATCGCTTATCACGCACAAACAAATGGAGGATGCGAGAAAGAAACATACCGAAGACTCAGTATGGCGAGTTCTGCCACTGCTAAGCTGAGAAGAATATGGAAGGACATTTCGATTATAAGAACTACGAAGTTGAAATTGATGAATATTCATTTTACCAATAGCTACTTATGCGGCGGAGACTTAGATCAGACTGATAGAAAACTGATAGAAGAAGAACTGAGGCTTTTGAGCTATAAGTGTACAGACACATTCTAAAGATTTCGTGGACTGAATATCACACTAATCAGTGTTAGATGAACTCAGGGTCAGCTCCAGACTGACAAAAAATTAATCATCTTTATCTCCAGCATTTTGGCCATGTGGCGAGAAATACAATGGAGAGGCTGATTGTTGAGGGAAAAGTGGAAAGGAAACATCCTAGAGGCAGATCGCCAACCAAGTGGGTGGATCAGGTTAATCGAATTATGAACAAGAGTTTTCATAAAGCTGAACAACTAGCTCAGGAGAGAGAAATCTGGCAGGAACTTATTCGAGTATAAAATGTCATCACATTCTAGGATTATGGAAAGAGGAGAAGGTATAGAGTTTCTCAATATTCAGAAAGTATCTATAAATTCTTTTACTTGTCCACTGCAGAGTTTGAAGATAAGAATGTTTGTGGTTGGGCCCATTTCCAAGAATCCATGATATTAATGTATTCTATACGTTGTTTTGTTTGCTTTATCCTATATACAAGTTGCAGTATTCGCGGATGCTTATACCATAAGTTTAGATCCGGGTGCTGTTTTATCATTTCTAATCGTTTTTGGAAGTCTTCATAACTTATTAGAAAAATATTCATGCATTTCTTTACATATTTATCCGGTATTTCATACTTCTTGAACAACTTCAGTAATCGTATAACATTAACTGCATCTTGGAAAAGTATAGAGGGATATTTTCTCAAAAATGTTACAATTGGCATTCCAAGAGCATTGGTAGAACTATTCAACAGCAATCTGATGTTATCGGCAGAAGCAATGATAACCGAAGGATTGTTTTTTATCTATTTAAAGAATAAATTTACGTAAACATATATTTTCTAGTAATAAAAAAAACTCAAAAATATCTAAGATTTTAACTAAGATAAAGAAATAATTAAAACAAAAACTTAAAAAAAAAAAGAAATTAAATAAAGATTCTCACTTGCTTTCATTCCTTTAAATTAAATCTATTGATTAAAAATTTATTTAATAAAAATTCATATAATGAAATTTTTAATACTAAAAAGCTATACTTACCATTTTCTCATCATAATGAAGATCGAGCCTGAGTATTTCCAACGTCTCTGCAATCATTCTTATACTCTTTATTTTTATGTAACTGTGCAATAATATCTTATCGTCTAGATAAGATAGATTGAATACCCGATTTTTGCAATATAAAAGACATGTCTGATAGTATTCCTGGACTGTCAATGTATCATGCAATTTGGAAATGTATTCAGAAACTTCATCACCAAATATATTTGCAGCGATATTTTGTTCGGCTGGAATATTAACTTTATTTTTGAATTTTGATAATTCTGTATGAAAATGATAGTGTATACTGCAATTTAAAAAATTATTAAAAGAAATAAATATTCATTTCTCACAGAAAAATAAATTTTCATCAATATATAATCAACTTACTGATTCAATAAAGATATATTTATAACTGGCACTCCTAATTCTTTTAATACATTAATTCTATGTTCTAATGTATAGTTTTGTAATTTCAGACAATAGTGAAGTTTCTCGATAGAGTCCATCTTAATATCATATTTCTGAAAAAATAAATAAAATATTATATTTTATTTACAATATATTTTGTTTACAAAAAAAAAATTGCATTTATTTTGAAAGAGAAATTATATTACGAAGATTGTACAAAAAAAGAAACTAAAAATCTAAAAAAAATAAATATAAAGATTCTGAAAAAAAAATTTTTTAAATACACCTCTTTTAAAATAGATAAATACCTATATTACAATTGGGTAAATTATTCAAATTAAATACTAAGCTTTAGCTAGCAATTCTTTTTATCAATCTCTTGATTCTATTAATTATATTATGAATGAAATTTATTAATAATAGAATTATATTATAAAAAAAAATTAAATTAATTATTAATTCACGTACTATTTGCTTTTTAGAGAGAAAAAAAAATTATTTTTAATTACATCACAAAAAATTAGTAAGTTATATTTGCATATCTTACCTGACATATCAAACAATTTTTTATTATTCGATGACGAGGAACATTAAGGATATATTTGTTTGTATCAAAAAATTTGTCTACATCAGTAGAAGTTAAACCCAAGTTTGCCATGAGAATATTTCGAAATTCTTTCTGTTTTAAAACAGACGATGTTTTGAGCCAACCTTGATAAGTGAACCTCATTATTAAAAAATATTGATGTATATATTTATGTATATATTGATGTATATATTTATGATTATTTTCTCTTGACGAAATTTGATTTAATAAATGTTCTTAATTCATGGCAATCGCGTGCTTCAAATGTTCGACAGTGCCGTAAATGAACTAAAATAACATTTGTTAGGTTAGAATATCAATTCCTATTCCTTGGAACCTAACCCTCAATAAATTTATTTTGAGATGCGTTCCGTTTCATGCACGATGCATTTTATCTTTCTTTAATATTAAAGATAAAATGATACATCATGCGCATCATATGTGAAGTGGAACTTTCCTGGACTCTAGTCTCATCCTAATGCTTTCTTCTAAAAGAACTTAACAGAAAACAATGCCAGAACGAGTGGAATATTGGATAGAAAATAGGAGTAATAGGAGTGACAGTTTGCACTATGTGCAATAGAAAAGATGTATGAAGTTGTCTTTTATAATAAATGATTTATCTGACAAGATAGAAAAACCATATAATATAATGCAGTATATATATATATATATGATTGTGTGCAGATCAATAATATATTTTTTATAAATAAGCATTGTTGTCAAAGTATAGAATTTATAAAATAGTATAATTGTATTCAGAATACATTTGTCAGAATACAAAAAATGCATACTAACTAGAGTGAGGAATTCAAATTTATCAGTATTTGTCAGTAGAATCTGCCGATATTATCATTAATAACAGATAATGTCATTAATATAAAATTTAAATTTGGAAAATACATAAAAAATAAATGCAATTTAAATTAAAAAAATTAAAAAACTAAGGTCTTAGTAGAAACATTTTATTTTTTACAATTTATATCAACAGCATTGCATCAGCTCTGTATTAAAAAGTAAATTATAATACATGTTAGATATATAAAATGCTAATTGATATTAATTGTTGTTAGAAAATTTAATAAGTATAAGTTGTTTTCCCTAAGTGAAATTTTTACTATTTTTTATACAGTTTTAAAAAATTTATTTCAACGATCATATATAAACACAATGGAGGGATAAAAATGTATTAGTCACTTAATTATGACTCTGAAAAATAAAAGGATTTTCTTTATATTTGCTTCAGTAGAAGCAAGTTTGCACCAATGATCTCAAGTCGATAAGTTTAAAAAGTAATTTACATCATTATCACTTTCATCCCTTTATGTATTAATCAATATCAATTTTGCATTATATTCGATTAATATAAATTGTTTTATGTGAAATTATCAAATAACCTAATCTGTACTACATTATTAAGTATTTACATTAAAATATTATATACGGAAATTTTTATATTTTATTCGTTTTCATTTTTGAATATCATGCATTTGTTTCTTTGAGTAAATGTATACAATAGTTAAATGTCTTTCTGTTTGAAGTTAATTGCATTTCAAGTGGATGCATTGCATTAAGTATTTATATATAAGTCATATTCAGACAACCATCAAAGTTATCTATCGACATATAATTTATAATTGAAACTCTTAAACTTCTCTCCAGACATTATGATCGTTTGTGTATTTATACCTCGGAAGGTTTAATTCGTAAAATCACAGGAACACTAGTGCATGGTAGAATTGCCAATTCTGTGACGACAGCCGTTACAAGATCAGCCGGTGTCACGTCGTAAGTAATATTCAAAAGATTTAATGATTTCCTCGTTCGCCAATTCGAGAGTAAAGACTTTTTCGAACTACCATTTAAATGATGATTCACAAGATCATCTGCGTTACCTAAAACAAATGTAGAACAAAATGAGTAAATAGTATTATAAAATAGAAGAAAATTAGATAATACTAGATAAAAATTATAATCATTTTTGAAAAATAATATAAATGCAATAAATAAAAATATAT
>NW_017259281.1:3128455-3131488 GCF_001594045.1 Atta colombica | reverse complement strand
TATATACATATATAAACATATAAATAGAATCTAGAGATATTTACGATTTATTATATTTTATTTTGCCTCTTCATTTACCTAATTCATTATGAACGATAGAGTCGGTCTGCACTCGTTCAGATGATTTGTGTGTTTCGCATGCTACTAAAACAGGAACATTAAAGGCTTTCGCCATTAAAGCAACTTGTGCCGTTCCTACTCTTGACATTACTGCTCCGTTAGCTAATATCGCATGGGCACCTAGAAAAACTTTACTGACCTAGACAAGTAAAATTATAAATCAGCTTCATAAATAGAAATTAAAAAATAAAAATAGATATTTAAAGAATTTATATATTTTCACATTTGTTCTCAAATCTATATTTAAAACAAAGAGAAGTTGTACATTTATATATGTAAAATTATTCAGTTTTGTAAATATTGAATAACTTCCTAATGCACAAAATCTATTTTTGAGACATTTATGAATTAAACAAATTTTTAGAAATAAATTCTTCAATTCATTGTGAGCATAATTATTTACTTCTGGCATAATGAAGCTGAGAGCATTGATTAGTATATATGAACATTCAATCCCGTGTTTCGCTAAACGTCTCAGCTGTTCTTTTCCTTCTAGCCATGGTCTACCATCGACTACAACCACACGAAACTGCTTGCCTGCAGCATGTGCCTCCACTAATATTTTGTGAATTAAGGATGAACTGAAATGTATTTTATTTTCAGAAACAATATTCTGTTATATGCCTTTATCTATAAAATTTATAAAATTCATATAAATATATAAATATAGAAATAAATATACTATTATATATCTTAGAAATAATAAAATTCTTCAAAAAAAGAAAATTTAATTTGTGGGTTATACTCTATAAATAAAATCATAAAATATACTCACTAGCCATATGTTAAAATAACATTTCCATCCGATATTTTACTTTGTATTGTTAACGATATCGCTTTGTCAGCCAACTGAATTTGTTCCGAGATATAAGTGTCTATTATTCCTTGTAATTTATTTTTTGCCTGTAATACATCATATTCAATAAACTATTAAGTCAGTAACTACAAGAGACTTAAATTAAAAGAACATGTAATTCACAAATTCTCTTAAATTCCCCTTTATTTCTTATATTTTTTCTTATTATATACATATATATTTAATTCTTTGATTTATACAAGTCAGACAGATTTGTATAAAAGAATAATTTGTAGAAGAATAATTAAATTAAAAATATAAATATATGATAAGAATAAAATGTTACAAAATTATTTACTTTTTCGTCCGATAATGTAGATGAAAACTGTGTCATCTGCCACGTGAGGTGGCGCATAGCATTATGCATTGAGACGCCCAATGGTCTACAATGACAAAGATACTTCAGCGATTCTTTCAAGTTTGCTTCGAGACCACGTATGAAATCTTCATGTATTGGCTTTTCGAAATCCTGGATCACCTGTTTAACAGCAGCTAAAAGTGCGACACATCTCGCATTACTACCAACGATAACTTTATTAGCATACTGAACACCTAGTCTAACTATCGCTGGATGTATATTTGAGTTTACTGTGGCAATATTGAATAAAGAACGCTCTCTTTCTTGATATAAGTGTTTAAATAAATTAACAGTATGCGCATTCTCCCTCACTACATTATTCATGACACTTTTCTTCACTGGACATTCGGATATAGTTTCTACATGTGATTTGAAGGATTCCTCACTTTTTATATTATTCTTTGCTAACTGTTGTTGCTTGGCAGCTCTCTGAGCCTCTTGCTTAGCTCTTCGTTCTGCACGAAGTTCAGCCTTGCTCTTGCCATCATTTTTATTTTCGGATGCATTGTTTTGGACATTTGAAGATTGAATTGCATTTTTCTTCAAGACTGTAGATGATGAAACTGTTGCATCTGTTACTACATTTGCTTTTGTATTTTTTTCTAAGATTTCACAGTCTGCTATTGCAGATTTACATTTAATTTTAATATTTCCTGTTTCTACTATTTTATTATTTTTTTCTGCTGCTACATCTGCTCTTGCATCTTTTGTTGAGATCTTACAATTGGCTGGTGCTACATTTTTGGCATTGTCTACCTTATTAATCTTTGCCACCTTAGCAGCAATTTTAGCAGCCTTCTTTGCTTCGCGTTCCGCTTTGATTTCTTCTCTTGTTTTTTGCGAGAGATTCGGCTTCGAGTTTGATAAAGACATGTTTGTCCGTCTTCCTTGTTATAATTAACGATTGTATATCTTTAAATTCTTCCTTTTTTCGAGGTTTCGTTCTCTCTGTTGTTGAATATTTATGAACATCTGTCAGAGACTTAAAACACTATCCATCAATAACTTCAATAAACATAAATAAACACAGTAAAAATGTTTGTATGTAGATTTCAATCTTGATTGTGCGACGTATTGTTGCATCAGAGCTGATGAAAAACGACGATTCGTTTTGGCAACGATAACTTTTGTCCGATCAGCTTAAGACTTCAAGTAGCAAAATTAGTAAATTATATAATTTAATAAATTGCACA
The DNA here is from genome assembly GCF_001594045.1 of Atta colombica. NCBI lineage: Eukaryota > Metazoa > Arthropoda > Insecta > Hymenoptera > Formicidae > Atta > Atta colombica. The sequence continues at coordinate 3,128,961 of NW_017259281.1, read as the reverse complement.
AAAACAAACTATTTAATCTCCTCTTATTTAATTATTTTCACTGGTCTAAATCGAACTCAAACTAATTAAATATTTTCGTATTGGATACTTGAATCTCGTGAATTTCGAGCATACGCTAAACACATGTTCACAAACATAGACGTAATATATATAGACTTGAGTCTCAAAGGAGAAAGAAATCGCGAGTAGCCGAACTGTGAATCAGATCGAGTTTTCGCGCATGCGTGACGAAAATAGAAGAATAAAACGATATGTGATAGATGATTTTAACGTTCCATATCTAAAACAATATTTATGATTTTAAAATTTTACATAAAAATAGAAAAATCGGAGAAAAAAGAGAAATAAGTTGAAAAAGAGAAAAATGAAATATAATTGAGGTTTTGGTAACTAATAATAACAATTGGTAATTAATTTTTTCGTACTGTAATAAATTCTTGTATATATATATATATATATATATATATCTTTTTATCAATAATTCTTGCGTATCTTGGATATATGTA
>NW_017259281.1:3126356-3128355 GCF_001594045.1 Atta colombica | reverse complement strand
TATATATATATATATAAATGTATATAGGATGTCCCAAAATTCGTGCATTCGGAGTATGATATTAACATGATATTAAAACGAACAACTTTTTCTTTTAACAAAATTTAAAAAAGCGTCCGATAAATAATTTTTGCATTTACTCATATAACTTCAATCTGAGCCTCTTATTTCTGAAAAGAAACATGTTCGAAAAGTAGGAAAATACTATAGTATATGTTATGAATACCATATATCTTTAGTTTTTCATACGTTTTTTTTTTCCAAGAACAGGGGCCCTGCTCTTCTGCAAAAGCAACTTGTTAGACGCAATTTTATAAAAAGAAAAAATTGTTTTAGCATAAAGTATCATCCTGTACTCCGAATGCGTGATTTTTGGGACACCCTGTATATACACATTAGATAGAGATATCAGAAAACCAATAATTTAATATTGTATACTTTATTCTGACACATACGTGTTAATATAAAATGTTAAATACTCAAACTATTGATTTTTTTATATCTACATTAAAACTTATGTAAAATAATTAAAGGAATTATATTATATTAAAAAAATTATATAATTTCATTTAAAAAAGTAGAAGCAATCTTCAAATTTTTTTTGGCGTCTTCATCTAGATAAAAGAAAAACAACATGACCAAAATACGTTCCCTCTTGAAACTGAGATTAATTGCAAATATCTACTTGTAATTAATCTCATTTTGTAAAACATTTTAAATGTGTAATTTTTTCAATCTTTGAATTATTTTATTCTTTTTTTATAATTATTTTTATAAATATTTGAATTAATTTTTTTGGACAAACTCTTAGAGAAAATAGATTTCCTTAAATGATTTTTTTCCATTTTATTTATATAATTTTTACTTAAAATACATCGCACAGTTTACTTCTTTGCAGCATCGTCTTCACGTTGATACGATTGCAATAGTTCTTGCTTCTTTGACGCAATGCGTTCCGCACGACGTTTACGAGCTTCCCTGACCTTGGTGCGTCGAGCCTCAGCCTGATCGGACAACATTTCAGCACGGGCCTTCTCTGCCTTCTTTTTGTGGATGAACTCCATCAATACTCGCTTATTTTTGAAAACATTACCTTTAGCTTTCATATACAGCGAATGATACAGATGTCTATCAATCTTCTTCGTTTCACGATATTTCTTTAAAAGGCGACGAAGGACTCGCATCCTTTGAATCCAAAGATCCTGTATGATGTATATAAATAATTACAAATGTTTGATAATAAATAATAAATAATAATTATTATTTATTATAAATAATTACAAATGATTTTTTTATTAATATGATAGAAACAGAAAATAATGAGTACGTTCAATTTGGTATTCGCAATGCTCGCAAGTATCAATTTCAAATTGATTGAAATTTGATAAACTAATAATAAATAATTAAATAAAGTTTATGAGTGTCATAAATGTTAAGTGAAATGCATTCAATGTAGCATAACGTTATAAGATTTAATGCATAATTGAAAAACACAGGCAATAACAACAGAAAATAATAGATTTCAGACAACCTATAAGAAACCAAATATCAGAATATATCATTTCTGACAGAGACAAAGGCTTGGCAAAGACTTTAATTATTATTTTTTTTTTAAGAATAAAACTTTGTTTCTTTTTAAACATATTTTTAATACTTCAAACATGTTTTAAACTGTATTGTTAATAAAATACATTTAAAAACATCAATTAAGTATGTTTGAAATTGTTAAAAACATATTTAAAACATATTTAAAACATATTTTTCCACATTGGTTTCTGATAATTTCAAATTTATTATTCCTCTTTTTTCTATCTATGCTTTCCAATTATGTGTCAGGTTTAATTACTAGAATACGTACTTTTTGGGGTGTGCGTGCATTTGCCGTACCCTTTCTTTTACCAAAACCGCAATGACGACCTTTGCGTCTAGCTTCGGTATTTTTACGAACTCGAGCTCTCGAATGTACAGCTACAGGCTTCTTAATAATAAGACCATCCTT
>NW_017259281.1:3119685-3126256 GCF_001594045.1 Atta colombica | reverse complement strand
GTAACCTATTACTATACCCTATACGAACACAAAAATATATATATATATATATACATAAATTAAGAAAATAATGTAACAATTTCTTTGTCAATACTTAGTTCATAAATTTTTATAACTTTTGTAAAAAAAAAATGCAAACTGCAAGACAAAACGCAACTTACTAGAATTCGTATTCGCAATTTCATTAATTTCGTTCGGATCCAACCAGACTTTCTTCTTGCCACATCGCATAACAGAGGCTGCTAGCCTCTTTTGCAGCTTCAAGGAGCTGCAACGATAAAAGTGGGGTTATATTCATTACAGAATTTATCGTGAAACATTTGTAGTTAAAACATCGTGGAGAGAAAACTACATATTTCTCTAAAATTCCATCCGCAATTTATCGACATAACGAGGGAAGCTTTTATAAAAACGTTTTGTAAAAGACAAGGCCCATGTGCTCAGCAGATCACGAATAGCAAATGGTATATGACGGAAATATTTTCAATTTCCTTCGCAAAATCATGCTTGTACATGCAGTCGGATTTTAGCGATTCATATGACGACTCTACAGGTATTTAATTGCTTATACTTGTCAAAATAACGTATTAAGTTTGCAGTGAACAAACCTCATGTTGTCTTCCACAAGCTGTCTTCTGTAAAAGAGACGTAAGATCGTAAGATGGCTGATGTTACATTTTCTAATTCCTTTCCCAAGAAAAGATAAAGCCGCCTTTACATGGCGAGCAGCGTCCTTGTTCTATGATTGACTGCGAGACAGAAGGTCTGTTCGCGAAATTATAAAAAAAAAAATTCTTTTCAAAATATAATTAGAATTTAAAAAGAGTTTATATAGAAAACACATCAATTACGATGTGATGATGAAAAAATAAATTATAAAGATAGTTTTGTTGTATGATTTTACAACATACTCTTTAACTCTTCAAAATTATATTTTCAAACTCGGCACAAACATAAAATAAAAGGTATGCAATGCAGAAAAAAATGTTAAAAATATGAATGTTTAAACGCATTTGAAAATAGAAAAGTTTGGTTATAATTTATGATATTTTTCATAAAAAAAAATATATAGAAACTACATACTTTCTGTCTCTACTTTATTATCTTTATTTTTGTTTATAAAAAATGCGTGATTATTAAAATAAACAGATATAAAATCGCAATTAACAAAATAATCTTAATAAGATTATAATATCAAATTTGCAAAGTTTAATTCATGATAGAAGAATCATGGTTTAATCATGGTTTAATCAATAATTAAACCATGGTTTAATTAATGATTTATGATACAGATACAGAAAACCGATGTGATTGACCCTCTAGCTTTTCACTAAAACCGTGGCAAGAGTTTTACGCCCTCTGCACTAAATACTCTCGTGATGGATTTTATTTATTTACTACCTAAAGCGAATTTGTAATTCGAAACATAATCCGGTTGTGAAAGATACCAAAAAAGCCATATTTTTTTTCTTACGTCTGTGCAATCGTTACGTCGCTTCTGCGATATCGGAAGATAACATCGGTAATGTTGTTTTTGTAACGAGATATAATTCATGCTCTTCGCATTACGCCGAATGCGAATTTTCGGTACCTTTTTCTCCTACTAAAAATACGGATAATGATACATTTCTTTTATCGCTTTTATTATGCAACTTAATGTAACCTGTGAGATGAATTTTTCTTCCAATTATGTTTACAGCATATATGTACTTAGCCTATTAAATGAAGAAACAATAACACAGCTCTTTTTGACCTTAGCAGCTTTTATTTTTACTTTTTTTATTTATTTCTATCAACGCAAGATATTCTTTAATTTAATCACATAATTTCTTCAAAATTAAGATCTTAGTAAATAATATAATTTCTATTTTTATCAACAATATGTAGTTCTTCATCGTCTTCCTACAAAACTATTTTTTAAGATTGATTATCAGATTTATTCTTTCTTCTTTTTTCCTCTTTTATTTCTTTTTTTCTGAGTTTGATTATAAATAATTTCGTAATAATTGGATTGATCTCAAGAAAAAACTAATCTTCACTTCATTAACATACAATTAAGATACTACAAATTGTATAGATATTCCAAAGCACTCTTCTAAAATCTTTAAGCTGCAAGTTTGTCCAACTTTATTAAATACAAGAGTTCTTTATTTATGTGTCAGGTTATTGCTAAATTGCATATAGTTACACTGATTTGATGTATACATTGATTTAGCATACTATTATACTTTGTATGATGAGTTTGAATGTCTATTCTTTATTATTTTCTCTTTAGTTTATATTTTTAATAAGATGATGAAAAAGACATATTTTACTTGTGAATAAAAATTTGTATAGGATTATTTTGCTTGGATAAGAAACAAACTAGTAAATAAAAAAAAAGAATATAATTTTTAAAATTAACACAATAAATGATCTTTACATATTTTAAAAACATATTTCAAATTAATCAAGTAATTGCATTTTCTTAAGTGCAATTTCATAGATATTAAATATTTAATAGATAATTTATAAAAATTTCTTATTACTTAATTTTTCTATTAACTAATCAATACTCACAGTATTAGTAGAAAAACTTATATAAATTTAATAGAAAATATGGTTTAGAAAATTTTATTTGAATTTCTTAATATATATTATTGTAATATATAGCAGCTATGTCCAATGAAGAACGTTTGAAGAAACTTTTATCAGACCTTGGAAAGGCTACTCTTCGTGGTGTTCGAAAATGTCCAAAATGTGGAACTTACAATGGATCGCGTGGTCTCTGTTGTAAAAACAAATATTGTGATGCAGTGTTCAAGGAACCTGGTGAGAAGCGAAAATTATCTACAGAAGCATGCAAGTTAATTACAGGTTCAACAGTGCAAGTGTTTTCTGTACGAGTCAAAGACAAAGGACCCGATTACCGTGGCTTTGTACAGTTACCATTGATAAATGCCACTATTTCAAATATTACAACACTTATTTCACAAACCACAGCATTATGTTTTGTTGACAGCTGTGAAAGAAGTTTTCATACCAGTGTTCTTAAATGTCATGTAAATATTGTATAAGATTTTACATATTGATAAAATTCTGTAATTATATTTTTATATATGTATCTCTGTAATTTTATTTTTAGGAGAAAGGTTATTCAGAAAATATGTCCATATGTCAGCACATTCAAACAGCATTAAAATGTTATGCTGAAGCACAACCATTAACTTTAAAGAATTCTATTTTATCGTCGTTAAATGTAAATAATGAAACAAAGCAAGAGATATGGCTGTTAGCGACAGAAACCTCAGGTCCCTTAGTACAAAGAGTCTCAAAGAATATAATGGCAGTGAAATGTAAAGCTTCCCCCAAACATCCTCTAGGCTATTTACACTTTTCTTTCTTTGTTAGTAAACTAAAAGATAGAATAGAACATCGTTACTTCTGCAGTTGTACTACATTTAAGGTAAATAAAATGCATACAATTTTATAAAAAATTTCTTTCTAAAACAATTTGAAGAAAGATTGTAAGTAATTGATAAAATATAGAATTTTTAAATTATCTAAACTATGTTTATATATATATAAAATACAAATAATATTTTTAATTTAGAAAAAATTTTATTGAATAATATTGGAATAATATATAGGGTACAACAAAAATAGGAGGAGATAAAGGAATGGACGGAGGGACTTCGTCCCAATTAAAGCGATGTGTGCATTTTTACGCATGCATTTGTGCTTTTGCTAGCGACCCAAAGTTATCTGAAGAGTTTAGTTATTACATAAATCTGGATCAAACACAATCTAGTATAGAAAAATCTCTAACAATTGTACCGCAAAATGAAGATAAAATTGTTGGAATTGGTAAGATTGCGCGTATATTATACATTTAGAAACTTATTTTATTGTCAATGATAATATAAAATTTCAGATCTCGATAGTTTAACCACCGACGAAACTGATACACATCTTTTAATTTTTCGTGATGATACTCTTACTGTACAAAGTTTAGATGGAAATAGATTAGATTTAGATTCTATAAATTTAGATTCTTCGATTTTATCCCATGGTATTGTTGAAAATATAGAAGTGGAATGCGAGCGCAGTTTACTAGACGATAACAATATAATATCACAAGTAAGATGCATAAAACATTTATATTAAAAAATATTAATACTTTTTCATTAATTTATAAAAATTTATTAAAACTAATCATTTCACAAATTTTTGAAAAAAATAAATTATTGAAATTATTAAAGTATTTGTATATTACGCAGGTTCACAATTTAGAAGTAATTGATCAAAATGGTGTTCAATTGGGAGGAGGAAATACTATAAAGATACTGGATGATCAAGGAACAATTGACACAAAATACAATGTACTCAATAATCAAAGTCAGTATATATTAAATGACAGTAATATAAAAGTATTGGATCCGAGTACATTGAAAGTTTTTGATGCCAGTACTATCTTGGATGTGACTAATGCAAAGCTTGTCGACAATAATGTTGCCCTAAATAACCGTAGTGTAAAAATAGTTGACAGCAACGCAATAGTAAATTACAATAATAAAAGTACATTAAATTCTGAAGGTAATGTAATGCAACCAACAATTTCGACAAAACGAAAAAGAGATGAGAAGCATATGAATAACAGTAATTTGAATCTAAATTCAATTGAATTAAGAAAATCGAAGACAAAATCACAAATTGTTAAAAAATATCAAAATACTTGCGATGATTTAGATGAGGCCAGTACAAGTTTGCCATTTATCAAGTGGCTTGCTTCGATAACCGAACGAATAAATCAAACGATGCATTTTCAGTTCGATGGTAAACCCGATCCCTTAGTATTTCATGTACCACAGATATTTTTTGATTGTTTGCGCGAACGAATCTCATGTGGTGGCAAAAAGAAACGCTTGCCGAATTCAACGACGGCGTTTGTCAGGAAAGATGGGGTACCGCTGGGAACGTTCACTAAATACACATGGCAAATTACAAATATCTTGCATGTAAAGAGTATTTTCGAGACGCCGTATATACCTTTGGAAATTACAAGAAGTTTTGTACAAAACGCAGACGGAACATATGAATTATATAAACGTGAGGAAACAGAAATAGATCGTTTTAAAAAAACAAATAATAACGCATTGATTAAACCATTAGAGTTGAAAACATATTTAAAAGTGGGTAAGTGAGAGTTTAGTATGCAAAGAATGATTGATTACTCACTAAATTATAAAATAAAAATAAACAATCAGTTTAAGGCTAATCTCAGAGTCAAAGCAGATGAAAGTGCCCAACGATTAAATTACAAAACATTAATTACTTTTTATTGCACAAAATCTTCTTTATTTTTGAACATTTTAGCTCTCTTTGGAGTTCTGTTCAGCAATATTACAAATCTTAACTTATTTTCATTGAACTATCCGTCAAAAGTAAGTCTTTATCAGGTTCCCAATAAGTTGGGAAGAGGACTTTGAAAGAGGATTCTATAAAAAGTCGAAATGTCCAAAAGTAAAGAAGATTTTGTGTAATGGAAAGTAATTAATGTTTTCTCATTGGGCATCTTCATCTGCTTTGACTCTCATTAGTCTTGAATTGATTGTTTATTTTTATTTTAAAGATTGAGAGTTTTTTAATTTTATATTTTTTACTAAATTATTTGTCGAGAGATTTAAGAGCTTAATTAAATATTTAAAAAATTTATTTAAAAAATTTATTATTAATAGAAAAGATGGTATTAGATATTTTTATATAATAACGCTTTTGTTTCATTTATTTTCAGGAAATACTTCTCCGAATCAAATTGAACCTACACCATTCTTGATAGAATGGATACCGGATATTTTGCCAATTTCGAAGATTGGTGAGCTTAGAATTAGATTTGAATTTGGACATGTAAAAAACGAAACAAGCCATAAATGGAGGAAAATTGCTCTTTCTAAAAATGATTAAAATTTTTATTTTTGAATTTTAACGTTTTTACTTTTTCATCGTACATTTTTGAACAATATGTGAGAATTTATAAGACAAAGGACAAATATTACAAATGTGACCTGTAATTGGAGAACTGTTTGATTAAAAGTTATGACTGTAATATTATAATTTAAATAACTTAAAACTTATTAATGGAATTAAACTTTAAGTGATAAGTTTCGATTAGCTGATTAAACCTAAGATAATGATATCTTTATAGCATCATTTATATTATGAATATTAATTAATATGCTTTTATATCATGAATTCAAAGACTGATATAATTTTCACAATTAAACAATTGTAGTATAACTTCTTGTAATATAATAATCTGAAAATATCAATTTTGTTTTCTAATTAATAATAATTGATAAATCTCTTCTTCATATATTGTCTTTATGTAGTTACCGTTACGTAACGATTCCTTTTTCTTTATTTTGCATCTTGTATTCTTAATTTAATGAGAAAAGTATGAAATATCATAAAATGTGTTAATTCTATTAATAATTGTGTTATAGTGTTTGAAAAATATTGTAATATATATTGTAAATATATATTCTTTAGATTTTATACTGTTATGTAAAAAGCTATATATACATATATATAT
>NW_017259281.1:3113554-3119610 GCF_001594045.1 Atta colombica | reverse complement strand
ATTAATTTATATAAATATATAGAAATTTTACACGTATACAAGTATATTATATAATTTTATGATTAAAATTATATAATAAATAAATGTTAAATATATAATCATAATCTTTTACTATCGACTTCCCTTATATTATTTAAACAATAAATATTCATTTTTTATTATTTATTTAAAATAATTTTGATATTTTCGATATATTGTTCATATCTTTTGAAGTTATCTAGTCTTTTTGTAACAAATAGTTTTATAATATCTAAAAAAACTTTTCATTACACGACACTACAGTTCTTTTGTACAAACTACTTGATTTCAACTGATTGAAATTTATCGGCACATAACTTGTGTCAACCAATCAAATCGTATCAAATCGTATCAGCTATGCATTATTCTAGTTGAAACGAATTGATTGATTGACGCAAGTCACGCCGCATGTGACGGCACTCTGAGCCATAAAAAATTGGCCAATCACAGATTACATTTACACGGTTCGATTTACGTCGAAAGTATGAATCGATGTTACGAAACTGGCCAATCATAATTATTCCTCTGAAGAATGGAATTACTGTGATTGGCCAATTTTCTAACATCGATGTTGTAACTTCGGCGCAAATCGAGCCGTGTAACGTAGTCACACAATTGAATATGAAAAAAATTGATTATGATTAGTTAATTTCTTATGACTTAGTTAATTTTTGTGATTCTATTATAGAATAGGCGCCTTAACTGGCGCCTGGCGGAAGCGCTTCGTGCGCCGCCGCCGTCCGGAAATGAACTCTGACGTAGATTAGGTATCGCAACCGAGCGTACGCTTCCATTTTCTCGAGCATCTCGGACGGATCGGTGAGCACGTGTTGTGTTTAGCCGGTCTCCGCGCTCGCACGACGTCGACTCGTTTAAGAGGAAGAATTTTACGTGTAGCAACGTATTAGTCGCAGTCACCCCTCGCTTGTGCGTGCTCGCCGCCTCGTGCACGACAGAGGTTAAAGCATGAATCCCGAGAAGCTCAAGAAGCTCCAGGCTCAAGTGCGAATCGGTGGCAAGGGTACACCCCGACGCAAGAAGAAGGTAAGCGTCGTATTATATATTTCAGTTATCTGATTTTTCATTTTTAACTTAAAAAAATTTCGCTTGTGAAAACTTCGCACTTTACTTTATCGCCCTTCGATGTGGTCCATGTCCACCGTCAACATCAATATGCATGTCGATTCTTAAATTGGAGTTACTTAATACTACGCGTGACATCGCAAGATTCTTATTATAAGGACAAAAAGAATGTGAATTTATTAGCTGCTCATTTCTTTATGTTTCACATATTTCTTATTGATGTCATGTAGATTTGTCATAAATGGAATTATTTTTATATTTCTTCCTAAAAATTGACTTTTGATCTGATTTTTATAGTAAGTATTAACTGAAGATAACTATTTTTTTATTCGTTAGAGCACTCATAATATGTGAATTGTAATTAAATTATCAAAAAAAAAGAAAAAGTAAACATTTGTGCCTTATAGAAATAATATTAAACGCAGCATTAACATTTAATTTAATATCTTGCGATAGAATTAAACATTGTTGTTTTTATACTTATGTTATTTTTTATTCTTACAGGTTGTACATGCAACTGCTGCTACAGATGACAAAAAGTTACAGAGTTGTCTAAAAAAGCTTTCTGTAAATACAATTCCTGGAATAGAGGAGGTTAACATGATTAAAGATGATGGCACAGTCATTCATTTTAATAATCCGAAAGCTCAGGCTAGTCTGTCCGCTAATACATTTGCTATCACCGGTCACGGAGAAAATAAACAAATAACTGAAATGCTACCAGGAATATTGAGCCAACTTGGCCCAGAGGGTTTAACACAACTGAAACGATTAGCAAGTACAGTCGCTGGAAGTGCGGTTGGGAAAACTACATTAGAAGAGGACGATGAGGTGCCTGACTTAGTAGAGAACTTTGATGAAGCTAGCAAAGAAGAGGTAAAGAATAATTACAATAATATCTGATGATATTCTTATTAAATAATAATTGATAAAATAATTTAAAAAATATAATTTTACAAAATTTGATGCATTTATTGAAAAGAAAATTTTTCATAAATATTATATTCATAAATATTATATATATATATATAAAATGTATATTTTGTATTGTTATATGTATTATGTTGTATTTGTATTAAACTATAATCTCATTTTATTGCAAAATTAATCTCGTTTTTTATCATTTTAAAAATTATAAATATAAAATTAAGTATGTATACGATTGTTATATAATAAAAATGACAGATTAATACATTAGCATAAACACGTTGGTTTTGCTTCATAATATTCTTAAATATATAATTAAGTACATTATTTGTATAAAAGCATATGTAATATATAAATATTGTCTGCGATATTTAAAGGTGGCTCCTAAAAAGGAACTGGATGAAAATGATAAACCTAATGGTGAGAAGAAAGATGCTGTTATTATTGAAGAAAAGAAAGAAGCCCCGTTAGCTACACCTGAAGCTTAAGAATGAATGCTAAGGTAATTATAATTGATGTATCCACACTTTTGCGGATTTACTAGTATAAAAATAATATGTATAATATATGATATTATGACATTTTTTCAGGTATTTCATACAACAAAGTTGTAACAAATAAATAACTGATGAGTCAAGAGAAATACATGGCGCAGAAATAATGAAGCATAACTATACAAATACTTGACATACGCCCCATGATATTTGCTAATACAAGTAACAGTTGACAAAAAATAAAAAAAGCTGTTACAAAAATCAAAAGGATTCCCAGAGGTTTTTTTATTATTTTGGTGCTACCAGTAAGATAGTCTTTGCTTCGAATTAGTCAACATGTTTTTATAGCTTCTAGTTAATATCGTGTGACGCTTTAATTATTTAAGACGGAAACTTGAGCATTTAACTCAATTACAGAGAATTGTAACAGAATTAATATTATGCTGCAAATTTTGTTATTAATACATTGATATGAGAGATGCAGTAGTATTTTTTCTTTCATAAGTCCAATGATTTTTATAGTTTACAGTTATATGTGAATTTTTTAAATTTCATTTTGGTCAAATAAAATATTGAATAATGCAGGTTAATAATATAAAAAATTTAGGAGAAAATATATAAAATGTCTCTCTCTCTAATTTGTAATAGTGCAAGATTTCACTTCTATCTTTACTCACGGATGATTCGATATGAATTTGAAGCTTTTAATCCAGTAAATATTCCAGTAAATATTCGCAATATTTTTTAATCTTAAATATATTAATAATTAATATTCTAGGAAATAAAATTAAAGAAATTAAAATATCTTATAAAGATTTAATATTTGGTCTTTTGAGGATTTAAAAAATTATTTTTACATTAAACATTTTCATAAAATATTTTTTTAAATGTTATATTTAAAATTCGCACATGTATTCGTCTATTACATATAGCGGGTTAATGTAATCAATTATTAACTTTGTTTAAAAATCGATATTTATGGACAATATTCATAATCAATTTTTATAAACGGCCAATATAAATGCTCCCTAAGGGGTATGTCGTATGCTGTAATCTGTAAGAATTGACTAATCACAGTCAAGTATTCTTCTCATTCGACAGTAAGGGGCTCCGCACAATAAAAGGAATAGAGAACAGAGAATAAGAATTTCAATCTATCAGAAACTGTGTATTCCACAATACATGATTTCTGATAGGTTGAAATTCTTATCTGCTCGCCGTTCCTTTTATTATGCGGAGCCCCTAAGAAGGAAATACTCGAAAGTGATTAGTCAATTTTTACAGATTACGGCATACGAATGGTGGAAAAGATAACATGATGTTGGACAGTGTCTAAATTTCTAAATCTCTGCTCTCTTCGTCTATGGACTGTTCATAAGGAGGAAGCTACGAACTATGAAACGTGCTAAACAGTTTCATAATCCGTTTTTATTTTAAAACTGTCTTAAATAATGTCTTAAGATGTTAATACTTTGGATTGATTTATGATATCTTAAGATTATACTTAAGATAATCTTAAATGCAAGAATCGAATATCATTCTTTCGCGTTGTGAAATTGGTATTGAATCTTTCCTTGCACAAGAATATATACAAAAATATATATATATATATATATTGATTAATTCTTTTTCTGTATTTTTTATTTATATCACAAATTATATTTCAAATTATATTCAGTAATTAAAAAGAATTATTTACAGTAATAAAAAGAATTATTTTTAATAATAGTTGCGCGCGCGCGCAAATACATTGTATTGCATATTACACAATCTTGCTGAAGGCGGACATTTTTACGATGCTATAATATTGCAACAATGTTGCAAATACATTACGCAATCTATTTACAATATTACAATATTGCAATGAGATATGTATGTAATCATTTTGAAATCTTTCTGTGCTGTATGGGTGTGTATATTTAATATATATTTAAAGTAATAAGGGGTTGAAATATTTTAATTAACAAACTTTATTTATATTCGTGTTTGAATACATTCATTACCGAAACCACAGTGCATTCAAATATTAAAGATGCTTCGTCTCATGATGTAATATTGCAAACAGTTGTTATTTGCACGCACATATACATACACACATGCCCATATATTCATAAACATACGCATATACATATCCATCTATAATTGCATTCTACAAGTGTTTTTCTGCCAAAATCATGAACACGTGACATAACACATCGTTAGCCTTCCGATATGAATTGCAAGTGAATTCGGTGTCAAATATTATCATCAATTAATAATGTCGTTTTATCATTGATTACTGATAATTATTCTGGCAAACCGATCATGCGTCTATCAAAACGATCCATCATCAAACATCAAATGCGCTAAGAATACGTTTCTATGCGTACACTTAGGCAAAAAAATATAAAAATAATTCAGAGGGGTACATTTTGTCGCTTTGCGTTGGAAAGTAACTGGCAAATCGTAAGCCCCTCATATATCAAGTGGATCAAAATCACTTCGTCGAAAGAGAACTGACATAGTAATCAGTAATCGATAAATGATTGTTAAGATAGTTTATGTTAAATAAATCTTAATTATCTTTTGTAGTATTAATTCTGTTAGCATCAACCAATCTCATCAATATTATATATTATAAATATATATTATTTTTCATTTTTAATTTGCATAAATATGATAAAGCTTCTCTTTATTTATTCGTGACATCGTGTTTTTTGATCCACCTTATAGTTCATTTTATCTCTTCAATTTTTTACAATCTATTTTCCATTTTTCTATTTTTTTCGTTTCATATTCACAGGCTAGTCTGCGATCACTGAACTATAATAATACTGAAACTCTCCTTCCAGACCTTTTCATATAAGTCTTGTACGAAATATTTATATCCAGAACGTGAGAGAGAGAGCGGGAGGGAGGGGAAGGAAGAAGAAAGGAAGAGAGAATTGGAAAGAAAATTTATTTCTTTTCTTTTCTGTTTATAATTGTCTCGAATTGGTACACAGTACCATGTTGTGCTTCAATTTATCTTTAGTTTTTTTTATATAATCAATCTCTTATACATCAATAATATACATAATGGAATAGGTTCAATATACATCAATCAATTATTGATGTATATTGAACCTATTTGTCAATTAAGTACATGTCCTTTATGGAATATTTCAATTCTTTCACAAAAATATAAGTTCTATTTTTCCTTTCCATTTCCATTAAAATTTTGCATTCCCATCGAAAATTTTTGGTGCAATCAATCATATTTTCAATTAATTTAATTAATAATATTTTACTTATTAAATTATGCCAGCAAGTTTTACTAACACAAGTTTAATACGAAAATAAAGCACTACTAATCTGTAGCAATTTTTGATTGAATCTATTTTCAATATATTGCTTCAGTATTACTACTGTCCTTTTATAAAACATCTAATAAATTTTTTTATTAGATTATTATATGTATATATTTTTTAAAAGAAAAAAGAGAAAAGAGACAGATAACTGATGAAAAGTTTTCTCAGAATTCTTTATATAATTTTTAAAAATTTTTATATGGTC
>NW_017259281.1:3097121-3113454 GCF_001594045.1 Atta colombica | reverse complement strand
TAAATATTTTTAAGAATTTCTCATTTTATAATTTTCAAATAAAATTTATAAAATTTAAAGAAGATATTTTTAAGATATTTTTTCAAAAATTTTCATAAATTTGAAATATAAAAAATGTTTGAGAATGTAAACTGAGAAATTTTTTCATCAGGAATATTTTTTCAAATGAATTATCTTTTCTGTCCCTCTCAGATCACTTTTTAAAGTGCGTCGGAGCGTTTCAATATTAATATAGTTTGATTCTTGTGATAATTTAGGCACAGGGGAAAACCTGATTATCAAAATGATTCACACGTATATAGGGAGATGAGATGCTTAGCAGGGTTCGCGCTTAATTGCTAGACTTTTTTAGCCAGAGGCTTTTTGTCGCATTCAAAATTGAAAGCACGATTCTAGCAAGGCATCGATTACGTGTAAAAAATAACTCTTCGTCTAAACATCTGTAATCTAAAAGTATACTCCCTACTCGATGTGCTCCTTATAGAAATAAGTTCTTTTTTGTTTCTCCCTCTTACTAACTTTTCACAAGCATTTTCGCTGTTCTGTAGACATTATACAATTTTTTATTAAAAAGTCTTGTAGTTTATATACGCACACGCGATTATAATATACAACGATTTCCAAATCTGACCGCGCTGAGTGAATATCGCTATTCGTTATTTTAGAGAACATTATTACATGCTACGTCCATATGAAAATCGATAATTATAATTATGTATCTAAATGTCAGATTAATTGATATAAGTCGCTTTCAATTAATGTCCTTGTTTTATGTGATGTTAAACGCGATAAATCGATTCAATTTATACAATCGTTTATACATAATCGTGATATCAATTCATTTTTTTTGTTAATTCACATGTTTATAATTTCATTATGTTTTAAAATTAAATATTGCATCAGAAAATTGACTGTTCAATTATTTTGAATTTAAGTTGATTTTTTTATATTGACGTGACAATAAATTAAAATTTATTAAAAAAAAATTTGTTGATAAAAACTGTTGATCCAATTAATTATTAATGATCTTTTTATATCTTGCGAAAACTGACATTCTCCTTATAATAAAACATAATTAGAAATCAAATTGATAATGAAATTGATAATGATGTAAATTTGTTTGAAATTTGTATTAATTGCGATACGCGTGCACACACACACACACACACACACACACGCACACACGCATTTATGCACATACACACAAACACAAATTCATGAAACGTTAATAAACAAAAGATCTGTACAGTCAACCAGTCTTTTTATCAATCGTGGGGTGCACGTATCATACCGAGTCATGTTACAGACATTCGTCTGTTATAAATACAGTTTATAATCCCCAGACTTTTAACGTAACACAATGTTTTATACTTTTACAATAATGAGAAGTATCTTGTATATGAGCTTTCCAGTAGGAACCAAATTTATGCGAGATATAAGAAAGAGGAAACTTATTGTCGTAAATTTGGCACAGGAGCTAGTGGTGTGTGCTAATGCACCTGTGTATATTCTCCAAAACACTCCAGCGGGCAGTAGACGCTTAGAAATTCTATCACGGTAATAAGTTACGATGTGATTCAACTACTGAATGCGAAATTTTCATTCTGTTCTTTCTTATTATCGTTATTCGTTATTCGTTTAAACGTGCATACGTATTCCCACACACATTTATACATTATACATTACGCAGTTTATATGTACACTATACATATATAATTTGACGCTTCGAAAGTGATGTATAAGTCTTACACTTCCATTAGGAAGTTTGCTTTCCATGAATCAATTGTCGATTGTCAACCCAAGCCTAACCGGAAACACGTAAATCTTGAATAGAATTTTTCGATTAGTATAACGAGAAATCTAGATATTTTGAAAGTAATGAATTTTCATATTAAGACAACAACGCTCATTACTTATGCATTGAAATTTTAGAACTAATATTTTATCTAAGTTCGAATGTTTTTAAATACGTATGTGCTCCATGCTTTCTTTAATAATTGTAAATAATATTTATTTATGTCATATAATTTATGACCATTATCAAGAATATTATTTGTACACTTGTAATTGCTATAAATATATCGATAACTTAATGGTGTATTCATATTAGTCGTATTTTTTTAGAATACAGAACGCGGGAAAGATTTCTTTTATCACACACATCTGATAGAAATAAATCATCAGTTTATAATAACCTTCTGGATAGTGATAAATAAAAAAATTAATAGTAATTATAATTTAATCAATATATAAGAATTGAAATTCATAGAGAATAATAACAAAATAATGATAATAATAATGTAAGAATAATAATAATATACAAAAGAGCTTGAAAATGATTTTCTACAATTGCTTAAACAAAGATGTTTAAGAATTTTCTTAAATGAGTAATGAAATTAATATACAATACAAAAAATCTTACACCATATACCCAAATCAAATTACATTACCACAACTATTACAAATTAGATTAACGCTTTCTTAAGAAATATTTAATCATGATGCGTAAAAATATTATTAACGCTTATATATCTAATTTTATAGATTAAGTGCACATAAGTATATAAATAATGCACAAAAGCAATTTAGTGACAATTTTCCTCCAATTCTTCTATTCGTTATTATATAAACACTCTCTCTTGTAATTTCTCTTTTTACAAATTTTACAAATTATATAGAATTGGATAAATCAATATGTCACTAGATTTTTCAATATATATTCAATGTACTTTTATATCATCAAAGAAATAAAAAAGGAAAAGATGAGTATATAAATACTCGAGTAGTTCAAAAATTTATTTCAATTTCCTAATTTGAGTAACGTTTCGATTAACGAAGCAGTGTAATTGTGTTTCGATTAACGAAGCAGTTTAATTCATTAAACTAAACTTTTTAACACCGGAGATTGTATCACATAATTACATGTTTTCTACGAGATTTAAAATTTGTTTTTATAGAATACAGGAATATTTACTTATTTTATCACAAAAATTACGCTTGCCAAATCTGCACGAGTGTATTGTATATTAAAAAAGAAGTGTCGCATAAGGAATTAAAATAATTGGATTTACAAGCATCATTTCAGAAATATTCATCTGGTGGGCGAGACTTGAGAGACCGTAAAAGGCGTCACTTGATACAGGAAACACCTGTTGCATACCCTCACAGGTTTTGTATGCCCGAAATGAGGCAGTGGAACGTTGTTGCTGCTGCAACGACCACAGAACACTTTACCACAATTTCGGCAATGGTGTCTACGTCGCACAACTGTGAATCCCGCTTGACAGGCCATACACCTTGGTGCATCATTGTCCGGTACCCAGGCAGGCGCTCTTTCGACACATTCCTCCCCTCTCTCAGTGACAGGAGAAGCTATAGAAATAAAAAAGTGACATGATTATATGTAATATAACTTTTTTATATTTAACTGTATATTAAATAATATCTAAATGTTTATTTCTTGGGAAAAACTTTAAGTTATTGAATATTCTGTCCATAAGATTAATTTTTATTTAGAAAAAATTACATGTCATATCAAATTGAAACTAAATTATTTGTATTCTTATCTGTAAAAATTATCTTACAATAATATTTTATTTTTTACAAATTTATTATTTATATTATTATTTATATTTATATTTTATTATATTATTTATGATTTAGATTTATATTTTTCAGACTAAAATTTCAAGTTAAATATTTAATAAAATTTCAATGTTTAAAATTCATACACAAAGATCAATTTTTATGTTCAGATACTAATAATAGGTAAACATATATTTGTTAAATAAAATTCATGAATGAAAATGTCAACAAATTCATACTTCGATCGTGTATCAAAGTAGTTTCTTCTACATCTTCGTATTCTGGTAACGACTCTTGCCGCTCATGAATACTCTCTGTTTCCGTCATATCTATTGATGCATTTGCTGTGGAAGATACATTTTGTTCCTTTGATTCTTCAGTGTCTTCTATTGCTTGACTGCTATTCATGAGAAAAACACACTTTAAAATGTTCCGCAAATCCGATGCAAAATTTGTTTGTAATTGGTCTGCCACACCTGCTATGCAAACGAAAAGACGATGGACAAGATCTTCCGAGGATCTGAAAATGTAATAATAATAGTAATAGTAATAGTATTTTATTTTATTTTGGAAGAATTATATAAATATAGCTTATATTAAAACATTTTAAAAGAATGCATTAATAAAGAAAAAAAGATAAAAAATAGAAATATATAAATACAAAGCTTATAAATAAAGCAAAAATATATTCAAAAAATATATTCAAAAAATATAAAGACTGAATATTAAATGTTTGTAAGGTAATCAATTATCAAGATTGGTAAATTATTTTAAGTTTTAATATTAGGTATGGGAAAAAGTTCGTGGCGTTTTTTTAATGCCATCTAACGGGAAAAACGAACTTTTTCCCATACCTAATATATATAACAAATATTAATATCTTTTAAAGATGCCAATAGACTGACTCAACGCATAATTATGCTATCATTTACATAACGACATAAAGTAACAATATCCTCTTACCGAAATTTGGCTCTTATTTGATTTCTATTTGCGATCTCGGCGGCTTGCATCGCCAATGCAATCTCTTCATCGTCCTGACAATCACTATGAAACTCGCTGGTTTCCGAACTAGAATCGCAGCAGCTTGAACAACTGGAACTTGATGCTACATCAGGTTTGTAGTTCAAAGATTGATGGGAATTTAAACATGATACGCCGGATACTGTTGATGCATTGACTAATCTCATCGCACGCGCAGATCTATGCGTGTTATTATCTTTTGTACCTTGATATTCGTGACAAATTATACTCTGCGGAGTAGTTGAAATCTCTGACACCAAGCCACTTTTGTCTGTCCTTGGGCCCAATCCATCATTCATTAGATTACTTCCGCTTCCAGATTTTCTTTTGTTATGTTCTAAGCGCGCATATTTATCTCGTTCATATCTTTCCTTTTTCTCAGCTTCCCTTTTCTTTATTCTAGCGATTTGCTCGGATTTGGATCTTCTGTGATCCAACAACTTTCTGCTCTGTGGCGACGAATGTCTGTTCATGCAATGCGTACCGAGATTGCAGCAGCATTGTCCGCGCGACTCGAAGTGTTGAAGTCGCGGGCTTATGTGAGGACTGCGACTGCTAAAATTTGGCATCTGTCTAGTACTTTGAAGATGCAAACTAGCGCCGAAGTTGGTTAATCTAGCATTCAAACATCGATCCGTGGAATTCGATCTGGAGCTTTCGGTACTTGTGGCCGCTCGCATAATCTGCAGATTATGTCTCTTCTCTCCCGATCTACTATGAGCTTTGTGCGTGTTTCGCTCCAATTTATGCTGGTGTCGCCGCCGTTGCTTTTCGTCTCTCGTTCTTCTCGTCTTATCCTGCGTGTACTTTTCAATTTTACTGTCGATTTTCTCAATACTTCGAGAGGTGGATGGGCAATTCTCACATTTTAAGTCACCCCAGAATTCCTTTCTGGAACTCGACGAGTCTATATTCAAATTGAGATTTTCCCAATTTTCAGAATAATTTATCTGAAAGGTGGATTGATTGGAATCACAGAGAGTCAATTGACCGTTACCATATGCAACGCCAATAAATTCTTCGTTAGTGCCATTGAAGTTCGACGATATTCGTGGAATGTTTTTGCCGACAGATTCCCTGTCTCCGTTTGAATGCAAACCAGATAAATTAATCGAATGATCCAAAGTAGGCGTTTTGTTAGTGCTTTTCGTACCGCAGACACACGAGTTCTCCGAAATGGCAGGATTCTGTTTCTTTGGTGAATTCATATTTGAGCAAGAATAACTAGTATTCTCTTGCGTATCTTCCTCGTCCGATACATCACAATCCTCCTGCTGAATCTCGTTAGCAAAAGTCTTTTTTTCTTCTGGACTCTTGTCGTACAAACTGGTGTTCTCGGATGATATTACCGTACATATGCCAGAATCTGTTTGTTCCGAAATCTCATTTGAGCATTCATTAGAGTCCAATAGAAGATTTGAGAGCGTTTTATTCGCTTCCGATATAAGTCTCTTAGAGTCTTGCTCGGGGAAAGTATTCTCGGATATGTGCGCGGCCTCAGTGTCTATGATATTTTCGCGAGTAACTTGATTAAGCAAATATTGCGTCTGTGGAATTTCTATGTTGTCTGAGCATTCCTCGAATATTTTAGTCAAGTCGGGAGTAATAAAACTTTCTTCTTCCTGAATATCCTTGATGGTATTTGAAGTACTGGTTCCTGCTACATCGTCTAATATCATAACGTCATTCTGTACTATCAAAGTGGATTCACTAACATCATTCCCATCATTAGAAATTAAATCACAGTCATGAAGAATTTGTTCAATATAATGTGAAGCATCAGATAGTTCCCATTCATATTGCATTTGCTCACCAACACTTTCCTCATTACTTTGTTGCATCTTTTCGGCGCTTTCACATATTACGTTACTATCACACCCATCTGAGGATATATTTAAATCTTCCTGCTCGGTTTCTACTTTTTTTTTCTTTTTACGTCCACTTCTATTTTGTTCACGCTTTTTGCCCGATAACTGATCGCCTCTACTTTCGTCCAACGATTGAACTGCATCACTCGCTATCTCGTCCATGTTGTTGCCAGTATTTTTCGTCACGGTGTAAAAATCAACGATAAATTCTTTGCAGTTCGGATAACCAGTATAAAAATTATGAACGTATTCTTCCAAGTCCGGTATGTCCTGACATGTCGATTTTGTCGACTGTGTGATCGAACCTGACGGCTCCTCGTTGGAACATAGTAACTTCTCCAGCATATATAATTCCCGATTATTTAACGTCCATAATAGTTCCCTTATCTTGAGAAGAAGAGTCTGAAAATTGTTATGCTTGTAGTATCAAATAAAAAGAAGGCGACATTTATATACTAAATGTAAAAATAAATGAATATTGATCATTGTTATTGAAAAAACTAAGAGTTCACCTTCCTATGTGCATATTATACATACAGGATTTTAAACAAATTCGAGAGAGATTACAATCAGCAATAAATGTTCAAGTCAATTCCTTACTCTAAATGGCCTAAACATCTCGCTTATGGTGTCAGGCGAATTGAGGCACAACGGTCCCCCAGGGGGTGCCAGAAGTCCTGAGACAATAGCCAGGCGAGGAATAGTGAACATTAAAGCTGGCTCATAGTTATCTACATCCGCTTGGTCCAATAATCCGCGTTCAAGCGCTCGTTGCAAAGTCTCTGAAAATAATACGCATACGAGTTCCTGTTGCTCATATTCCTTTGTCGACTTCACTGGTACCATAGCGCCAACATAACATAGTTCAAAATCGGCAAACAGTCGATCAAAGATCTTTAACGACTCGATGAGCTTCTCCAGCGATGGTTCGAGAGGATTTTGCGCCTAGAAAAATTAATACTATTAATGCGCCTGATTACTCGTCAAATCGTAAATTTATAGAAAACTAATAGATAAAAGAATTAAAAAATAACAATTATCTTCTTTCCAAAGTTTGGCTTTTAGAGAATATCTTTCATTTATTTCGCACTGTATAAGAATATTAAAATTGCAATGACAATTCGTATTTCGAATGAATTTTACTGATATGTCTAATACCTTCAAATTCATATGACCCTTGAGGGCATGCTCTCTCAATAAGTTTCTGACAATCTCCAGTGACTTAGTGAGAGCTTTCGCTAACGGCCTCATGGCCGAACTCTCGGCCTCCCGGTTCATGATCGAAGAACCGGCCGCCAGACATTCCGCGCCGAACCAGAGCTGTCCGGCCAAATTTTCCTGCATCACGTCATCAGGGAATTTCACCCGAAAGTCCCGATTGGCGCGGCTCTCGGGGATCAAATCGTCCATTATTTGATTACAGATTGTCAGGACCTTATCTTGACAGTGTCGCAACTGGTTCATCAGCGTCGTGCATCTCTCCGGCTCTTGTCGACCATCGAAGGAGTCCAATTCGCAGGCAACTGCGTTCAAAGACTCATCGGCATAAAAGAACTGAGCCAGTAGACTTGTGTCATCCCTCTGTATGAATAAAATAAAGAGAATTGATTAGAAAAATCAAGTTAAAAAAATTAAATATTCGTAATGTATCGACATTCAAAGAAATATCTAAATTAATTAAGAAATATCTGAATCATATTTTCTTCGGAGTTAAAATACAAGATTTTCTATCCGCATATTTGTAAAGGATAAATCTGTTTACAGATATACATTTGAGATATCTGTAAATAGCAAACTAATAAGCTACACACACACACACACACACACACACACACACACACACACACACACACACACACACACGTGTGTGAACAATGACACATTTAATTGCGCCTACGTCATAATGAAAGGGTCACCCACGTCATGATTAAAGGAGGACGCAGCGGTAAAATCTTCTATATTATTCTCGTTGAATGAATTTGTACTATTCATTTGACGTCGAATATAGATATAGGATGTAAAGGGTAAAATCGATTTAGGCTCAGTTCCACAACTTAGTTAATTCTTAACCGAGATCCAACTTACTCCTCGTTTCTTTCCAATTCTAGAATTGAAAAGAGATGAGGAATAAGTTGAACTTCGATTAAGAGTAAATCTTGAGTTGTGAAACTGGTCCTTAATCGTCTGTGAAATTTTATTTAACGAGAATTTTATTCATAATGAAAACAATAATGTCGGCAACGAAGATGCAGCAGAATTATCGCTGTATTATAACGTAACGTAGTATTTCAAAATAATGAATTTAACATTTTGTGACCAATATAGGTCATGTTCGACACGTACGTTTCGACGATACAGAATCCCTCGTTTTGAAAAAAAGCCGACTTTAAATCCGATTACGATGCGGAATCTGATTCGAAAAATGCGATCAAGGTTTTAATTTATATTGATTAAAACGCAACTGAAGGAAAAGAGCAATTTACGCATAAAGAGCAGCCGGTACGTATAAAACAAATGATTTATTCAATGAAATATATTTAAAAGTAAGATAAATCGATTGTGCATATAAACTCGTTATTTATGGATCATCGATTGTGCAAAGTTCAACCATAGATTTAGTCTCGTTTTATCGACGCAGATAAGAATATATAAAAAATTTATAATAATACATTTATAAGTAATAAAGAGTCACATTTATACAATAGAATAGCATTCAATTTCTTTTTTTAATTAAATTTTGTGATTATTCTCGCAGAAATAGAAAAATAGTTTTACTTAAAATAGTGAGAAGGTCATAAAAGAAGAAATTACTCCCTATTCCCACTTATAATAATACTATTAATGTATGCTGTTCAATAACGTGCTAATAATATGCTTTAGGTGCACGTATATTCATGACAGTGCAACGTGTGTCACGATACGGATGTACTTGTTATTGAATCATATCCTACTGGAAATGACTCAGGAATCATGCTTATGCACGCAATGTGACAAATAAATCGATTAATCCCTCATATCGATAAAACTAGGACAATGTTGCACCGCAATTTGCGTAAGAAGAAACAAATTTTATTCGCTCAACAAGAGAGAACATTTGCTCTTTTTATTACTGCAAACTGCACAATTACATTAATCGTTCTGCTTTCGGGATATGTTCGAAACAAAAACATTTCTAATTCGTTTATTTCTCTTTAAAAAAAATTTACATGTGAAAAAGAAACATGCGGATACCTCTCTGTTGTTCTAAAACAAAAAATAATTTAATTACAATGATTGCGGAGAGAGAGAGAGTTAAATAAATAAGTAAAACTTTTATACTCATATCTATTTCTACCAATGTAGATTAATTTCAATCTCGATTTAATTTATTCTTTATCTTTTTCTAATTCTTTGAGAATCTAGAAAAAAATAGAAAATAAGTTAAATCAAGACTAAAATAAATCTATATTGGTAGAAACGTGGACATCAGTCTACGACGAGGAAAATTTAGCGCGATATAAGTCCATTTTTGGACTTATAGATACAAAACATGTATAATGTTATATATCGTGCTAATCATAGTAAAAGATAACATAATCAGTAATTATTTCGATAACTCCCCAGAAAGTTTTTTCGTATTGCGTATTACGCTCAAGGATATTATCATTAAAGGCGTATTTCAAAATATTCCAAGTTTACGATTATATAATTTCCTAAAAAACCTTATACGCAGAATTCTAATACTACATTTATATCAATGAATGCTTGTGTATTTTTATTTTTGATTAGTACTAAGAAAAAATTCTGATTGAAAAATAGACGAACTAGAAGATTCTGATCATATCGATTAGAATTCTAGTTGAGATAACCAGACTATCCAACTAGAGTTGCGGGATTCTCTAAATTTTATCGACAATTGTCGTTATCGTTAACTAGCGAAAGCCAATGAATGCTGCACTTTCTTTCAGGACTGTCCTACCATTGGCTGTTGCTAGTTAATAATACCGTCAATCATCGATAAGATATTTAGAGAATTCCGCTACTGATGTCATCAAAATCTTTTGGTTTGTCCATTTGCAACTAGAAATTTTTCTCAAAATTACATATGTATATACAAATCTTGTTGAGATGATAATCACAAGGAAATTGCTGCAACATCAACATAAAAATTCGATATTGTCAAGATAACGTAAGCATTATTAAAAGATTTCAACAATATCAGAGAATTGTTGAAAAAAATTTGGAAAATTTGCAAAAATACACAGACTAATTTGAGATACACTCACAGAGAGAACAATCAGTGATTTTATTACGAGCATTAAAACACTGTTTCTTTTATTTAAAGGATTAAAAAATTTATTTTCGCTTTCATAAAAAGAGGACGTTCTTTTTTAATCGATTTAAGGAGAAGATTCTCAATTCGATCTGTATGTTTTTGCTTTTAAAATTCATAACGGTTTAAATTGTACAAGATAAGTATGAGTAGCGTTATGCAAAAATACCAGATGATACATCGTATAATCGACTTGTGTCAATACTTGTTTTACATGTTTAATTACATTGATGAGTGAATGGTTATATTATCATACCTCTCTTAAGTCATATCTCTCACCTTGAAATAGTGTTCAACTTAAAAAATAGAACACGAATAAACAAAAGATAGAAAGATTTTTTTTTCAAAATGTTTGTAATCAGTAATATTGTACGACTGTTGGGATTTACGGCCTAGAGAATTAATTTTGTATTATCTCCATTTGAAAACCATATTTAAGCAAATTAATTGTGACCTATTTTATGACCATAATCGTTGTCATCCGACAGAGAGAAAGAAAGAGAAAGAGGAATTCCAACGTACTACTCTCTCTCTCTTTCTCTCGAATCCATTCGTTTTTTCAAAATATCGTCCTGCTTTATAGTTTTGCTGAGCGCATAACGACAAACAATAATTTATTAGAAAGTTATTTCAATGTCGGACGTCGGCAGGTAAATGACGAACTGTCACCCGCAAACTACAATGATTAACGAATTCAACGTGCGAAGAATGAATGCATTACGTACAAAAATCGAGAAAAAATACTTTAAACCATCGCATCAAGCGATCAAGATTGCAGATCGCTTATCGAGAAAATACTGATCAATTTTACCGTGCAGCGGATACACTTCGCGTTCCTTTCGCGCGGGCGATGTCATCGTATGCGGAAAAAAATACTGAGCGTCGCTGTGACTCATCCCATTGACTCTCTTTTTTTGTCGCCACCCTATATCGCTGCGATTCCTATGCATCTTTATTTTACTCCGTTCTTTTCCCTTTGTTCTTGTCATGCATATATTAATTTCTTTTTACCAAATAAAATAGATCGTATCGTATAATTTGTACACAGACAACTATTACTATAGAAAGTAGTGTTTAAAATGTTTATATTAAAAACATTTTTGTAAAATAAATGTTTAATAATAAAATATATTTCAATTTTAAAACATTCAAGGCTCGACCGCACCAACTTTAATTTAATTTTAAGCAAGGCATAAAACTCTTCTCCTCTCTGTCTCTTTTTTAACTTTAAAAAAAGAAAGAAAGATTTTTAAGTCTCGTTTAAAGTCAAAGTAACGTTGGTTGGTACAATCGGGCCTTAGTATTTTAAATCCAAATAAGTATATATTTTGTTTATTAAAAAAGTTTAAAAATTCAAATATCTTTAAGTATTTAAGAAACGGAGATAAGAACAAAACATTTTAATATCTTAAAATTAACATTGCTTTTTTGGATAATTTTATCCATTATCTTTATTATTATATTCTAAAAAATGTCAGTGTGGAACACCATGTGATGAGTATCTATAGATGTTTTCTATTTGATGATAAATCGACACAAGTGTTCTATCTTTGTTATTTATGGAATGTGAAGAAAAATAGATTGTGTCGACTTGTGTCACTAAATGGAAAACACCCTATATATAATTCTTGTCATGTTGGTATTATAATATCCATTAAGAAAAAAAGTTGTTGACTTAACTAAATGCGTTTAATTCGTAGTGATTATTTAGTCCAAGTATTTATATATTTAAATTAAATACACATGAGTCATACATGAGTCAGCATGTTATTTGTTTGAATTGACAAATATTTGCTTAACAGCTCATAACCATTGCATTTAGTTGAATCAATCAATATTTTTTTTAAAACAACTTTTTTCTTATCGTATTCACACAAACATGATGTGAATTTGTAATCTCTGGTATTTATACCAACATTATCCTATGTTAATATCATGTCGATATCATATTAATGTTAATCTTTGTAGGCTGGGTTTTTTATTCAGGTGAAATTTCATTCTTAAATTTCTTAGCAACAAATTTCAATTTTTATTAAATAAAATTTTAACATTTAAATTAAACAGAATTATTTGGCAATGTAGCAGAAATATTGAAAAGTAATCTTGAATTTTTCTAGATTTTTGAAAGCCTATATAAGAACATAAAGAAAAAAATTAGACTGGATAAAACGATCCAGAATGCCTGAAATGAAGTATATAGTGAGAATTATATAGACACCGAATGTGGTGTTAAATCCACACCGAGTTTGAAGTGTACGAAATGCTACAAAGAGTGACATTGGATACTTTGTGTATAATTAATGAGAAATCGATGACCATGGCAGTAACTGAATCTTTCTAGAATAAGACAATTTCGCACAGTCGTACGGTGCTCATTTCTTCAATTATTAATAGCGTCGTAAAAACAGCTATTTAATTTACATGTTTTCTTTTCGACAAACCTCTCGTACGAGCTGTATCTTCCATAGAAATCTTTCTCACGGAGACATTCTTTTCCGCGATATTGCAATATCTATCTAAGGTCCAGTTCTACAATTCACGATTAACTCTCAATTTAATTCTAAGAATTGGAAAGAGATGAGGAATAAAAAAGTTGAATCTCGATTAAGAGTTAACCGTGTGTTGTGAAATTGGACCTAAGCATTTATTTTCATTCACGCGACTTGGCCTTGTGTATATCTCACTTGAATATGTTGATCTTTATTGTCATGATGACAAAATATTGAATCGCGTTTGAAAAAAAAACAGTGTAAAATAGATAATACACGTGAAATATTTTGTTGCACGTCAAATGTCAGAAATCGATAATTTCATTTCAGGCGATTAAATACGCGATCTTATCGTACTATATCTCGCGTGATGATATTAAAAAATAAACTTCATTTTATCCCGATGTGAACATTAATTTACACAATCAAACAACTCTTCTTTGTGTTAAAACAACTTATCTGCCTTTCTGTTAAAAGAATTTAT
The DNA here is from genome assembly GCF_001594045.1 of Atta colombica. Classification (NCBI taxonomy): domain Eukaryota; kingdom Metazoa; phylum Arthropoda; class Insecta; order Hymenoptera; family Formicidae; genus Atta; species Atta colombica. The sequence continues at coordinate 3,099,693 of NW_017259281.1, read as the reverse complement.
CATTGGAAAATTTACTATTCTTGTCAACAAGAGATATGTTTTGTGCAATATAACATGCGGCATTATGATGTACTGATTAATTTTAAGTACTTCAGTACAAAGCGTTCCATTTCTGTGGTATTCGTAGAAGGCCAATTCCCTCCCCCACCATCCTTTATTTCTCTCCCCGCATAAATTACTAATTGACTTGTAACATGGCTTGCAGGCGTGCATTACGGTGTTAATAAAGCGTCATTACGCGAAAGCGTAACACTTCCTATATCCTAGAGGATACCTGTTCTCAGTTTAACACGATATAATTCAGTCAATGAATATAATACAAGATAGAGAATTATATATTAATGGAAATAAAACAGGGTTCTCAAAGAGGGTTTTTAATGAAAATAAAACATTAAGAATAAAATATAAATTGCGTTTCTTTTTAAATATGTTTTTAATACTTCAAACATGCTTTAAACCGCAGTATTATGAAAAAAACGTGTATTAAAATTTATTAAAAATATCGATTGAGCAGTTTTAAACTGCTTGAAACAAATGTTTAAAATATGTTTTTTAGCAACCCTGACATAAAATGGGAAACACGATATCTCGGAGTAGAATCTTTTATTTTCGCAATATATGACATATTCTATGTAACATATGTCTATCAACATAGACTATGTTAACTTTAATCCCTGTTTAACTTGTCTTATTCTAGTTCTAAATACTAGAACAAGATAAATAGTGAATAAACAGAGATTAAAGTTAATTTTGGTAGAAATAGACCTGGGAATTAAAAATAGATAACGAATAAATTAAAGTTAATCTACATTAATAGAAATAAATCTGAAATAAAAAGATAAAGAGTAACATTTACATTTAATTTTTGTAAATCTATTAAATCCAAATATAAAATATTTGCTATCGATATCTTGCGATGTGATATATGCCCTTTTGACTTACCGTTTGAATTTTAAACCACTTATTTATATTTACTGTTAAAAAATAATGAATTAAACCGAAAATATTAATCTACATTAGTTGAAATGTGGGCCTGAGAATTAAAAAAAGGAAAAAAAATAAAGAGTAAATTAAACCGAGATAAAAATTATAAGTAATCTACTCTGATGGAAAGATAAAAAATAAATTAAACTGAGATTAAAATTACTCTATACTATATTGATAGAAATGAATTTGAGACTTCGTGCGATGTAACATGCGGAGAACGAAATGGAGGGGAAGGGCGGGGAATAGAAACTACGTGCTTGTGCTACATTAATGTGTGATGTTAATGTACGAAGTTATGATTCTTGGAATTCTTTATTTCAATTTGATTGATTAGCATAGCTCAGCATATGGAATCGTCGCAAGGACATGACTCGCCCGAACTTTGTAGCCACGGAAGTGAGATGCTTGAAAATTCGCTGTACAAATCCGGGATACAAATTGAATAAACTAAGCGAGTGCGTCGACTTTCACTGAGAAAATCGTAGGATATTTGGATGCTTTCCAATATGCCCGACGACCGTTCTCAACGATTTCGCGAGAACGATGAATTCATGCTCGCAACGTGCGTGTATTACGCGATGCTGTGCTATATGCAGTATCGTATATATGTATGCACCTCGTGTCATGCGAAATTTTCACGAAACAGGTGGCAACAGCGTTCGGGAAGTCTGTGTCGCGATGAGAACGAGAGAGGGAAAAGAGCGCACGCGTTCGATCGGCACGGCGGGAGGAGAGGCGAAAGAAAGAGAAAATAGAATCTATTTAATGGTAGTAAAAGATGTATTCTTGAAACATGGCATGAATTTAAGAGAAACATATATTAAGAACAAATCAAAGTAGCATACCGAGAAATTAAATTGAAACTTAAAAAAGCAAATTGAGACAAAGCAGCGAAAATATGAAGTATTCACAGGGATGAGAAAGAGAAATAAAAATACACAGCAGAGAGAGAGAGAGAGAGAGAGAGAGAGAGAGAGAGAGAGAGAGCAAAGATAACGAACATAGCGTGTGGAGATAACAATAAGAGAATGACAAAGAGCGGTGATCACAAGCAAATCAGAGCAAATCATAAAATATACAATGTATTCACCTTAGGCCTGTAAAACCATTTTCTGATGGACTCCATCATATCGCAACGCGGCTGACGTCATCAGAGTATGCTGACGGAAATCGTCACTGCGCCTGCCGCGATCGAGGCATACGCGATGTCGATGTCGTTATTGATGTTGACATTGACATGTCTTCTCCGAAGCTTTAGTCTGGGGACTTGGCCGACGAGTCCAAAAACCGTCGAATGACAAATGACGACGGCGATGATGGCACTGACGATGACGACGCTGATAACGACGGCGACGACAGTGACAACGACGGCGACGACGACGCGATGCGATCCGTGCATATGAGCATTGATGACGATGATGACGATGATGACAACGTCAGCGATTGCAATAGCAACAGCGACGACGTCGACGGCGACGACGACGGCGGCGGCGACGACGACGACGACGACGGCGACGACGACGGCGGCGACGACGACGACGGCGACGACGACGGCGACGACGGCGACGACGACGACGACGACGAC
>NW_017259281.1:3082909-3087812 GCF_001594045.1 Atta colombica | reverse complement strand
TTTCCTCCTCTCTCCCCCTTCCCCCCGACAATTCTCTTCTTTTCCCCCATCACTTTAACAAATAACGTAATATAAAAGGAACAACTCGAAGGAACAGCTCAGTATCAGGTTACTCTTCGCCCTGATAAAGGAATGGACTGTAAGATTCACGAAACGACATTCCAAGAATAGATCTGGACACGGAGAAAACCCGCGAAACATGTAATCTTTATATATACTATATATGTATATATACTATATATATATATACGATGCAGTACTCAGAAATTGCGATCAAACAGAACGACGTTATTAACACCGCTTCCTATATTCTCTATGGACTCATCTTACGCCGCCATTCTCCTCCGAGTGAATTTCATTGAAAATTTTATTCGCGTCCCCCCCTCCCCCTCCCCCTCACGCCGATATCGCAGGAAGATCGACGTGTTATTAACGGGTCTCTCAAGACAACGTTCCCACGTCGTGCGTACGCGTTCGGAATCAGATAGCCGGACAAAGCGGCTGATATTGCGTGCTCTCGGGAAATTAGCGAACGCAATACGAATATGAACCTAATTAACCGCGATGCATGAATAATCCCTGCGTGGAACGCGTTATCTTCAGAGTACTATAAAGCCGGAAACACAATGAAAAGCACAGGCAATAGAAACAGAAAATAATGCCTATATTCATAGTCAGACCTTATATTTAAGATCCCTTCTTTAAATTTAGTCGAAATTTTAGTCCTACATTGAATCTCTTTCACTCTCAATTAAACCTTACAAATCTGATTTGATACTTGAACAATCAAATAGGGGACCTCTTTTATATTATTTATAATATTATTTAATCCACAACTTTTATTTAGAAAACTTCTTTTCTAAAAGTAGAAAATTTTCGATCTTTAGATAAATTTTCGACCTACGAATTATTTTATTGGCTAGCTGCTGAGCATCTGAAAATAAATTTTAGGAAGTCTTAAGTACAAGATCTGAATACGGGCATAAGAGATTTCAATCTATTAGAAAGCCATTCTAGTATTACATGATTTCTGATAGACTGAAGTTGATTGTTTCCTGTTCTTATTGCCTGTGCAGCTTGTGCTTTCAGTTGTATTTGCAGTTTAAACGGTCTTCACACAGAGGAACGTACTGGTTCGAGAAGAAACAGTTGGGACGAGAGATGCGTGGAAGAAGAGTTAATATTAGATTAGTTTTTAATTCGAGCTACATCTCCTTTTCTATGCGGCTTGATGGCCATGTGAAACGATGCTATATGCCACACAAGGGGTGGCGTGTGCATGTCGAGCGTGTGCATGAGCGTAGATTAATTTCCAGGGTGCGCGCCGATCCGGTCGGGGAAGGCAATGAGTAGTAAATGGCATCAATAATTTGCATAATTCGCGTCGATTTGCGCGTGACTCGCGAGATTACACGGTAATACGCGCGCCGGCACCTAGGACTTACAATTTTCTCGAAAAACGGTATTATTTACATGTTTTATCTCTGACGGAATGATTGAATACACTTCGTTAGCGTAATGTAAAGCGATGTTAAATGATGAAGATATTTGCTCCTATGAGTTAATCAGAGTAGAAACAGAGAGAGAGAGAGAGAGAGAGAGAGAGAGAGAGAGAGAGAGAGAGAGAGAGAGAGAGAGAAAAGTATATTTTCAAACGCGAAGATTTTCCGCAGAATGTGATAGAAATTGCTTCGAGTACTTTTTCTATGTCGCCATTTATTCAAACATGATGAACTAAGGTTAGCTTCTTCTTAATATTTACTTAAGAAAAAGACAACGTGACTTTAGCGTTCACCGTATCTGGATTCACATTATTGCAAAAACTCCTTATTATCGATACACGATTTTACTTGAGAAAAGAACGTTTTATACGTTAACAGTCATCGCGCGAATGCGTACATCAGGTAACAATACTTTTAAACTGAACTTTTCGTAATTTTAATTTTTCATTCATCTGACTCTTTTTCTTTTTTTCAACATCCACGTCGCGGTCAACGACTCGTTGGCGGCGTGTGGAGTTTCGAGTGTGGGATTCAATAGAGCCGCTTGGACGTCTACTCAGAGTCCTCGTAATTGGTCATCTCCCCTTTCGTCTCCGACCCACCACCGATGCGGTGTCTACATTAAAAACTAGAAATACCGCAGGAAAAGGTCTCTGCTAGAGACAAGATTACAGGGCGCCGATGACGCGCCTCTCGATCGATGGTGTTGTACCTGTTCGGGGTATACCTGTCGGAAACGGTTCACTCAGCAGATTTCTGGGCTAAACGGCGGAAACGTTTGAGATACTTCCGTCAAGTGTGCTCTTTTAAGAACGTACATATCTGTATTTTGAAAGTTCATTATCTTAATTTGTTATATCTTTAGATAAAATGTAGATAAATCACGATCAGAGTGAATAATTGAATATTTATCTCAACACAAGCAACACAAAGTCCAAAATTGAAACAGAAAACGTTTTAAAGATCTGTTTGAAAAAAAAGTCTAAGCTATCCTTCAGATCTTTAAGAGATCTTATGTCCTGATTTTGGACAACACGCGTGTTGTCTGGGATAAAGATTCAATTATTCACCTGTTATCAATTGTGACCGTTAATTCCTATCGTTATATAAAGTAACGTAATGATATCTTTTTTAACGTCCAATATTATTAACTTTTTAAACAATAATATTCGTACAAAATCAGGGAACGACATTTTAATTAAATTAAATTAATTTAATTTAATTTAATTTAAATTTAATTTATTGCAAAGCTATATATATGAAAAATAAACTTAAATTAAAATTAAATTAAATTAATTAAATTAAATTTTTTTGAAAGTTAAATAATATTGTTTCGGTATATTTCCAAGATATTGGATATGTACATAAATCAATTAATAATATAATTTTGGAAGCATTTTGAAATCGTATATCACATAGATTTGTTGTGATCTACGGAGACGAGTCCTACACGAAGGGTTCGGGACCTTCGTTCCCGGTGGCGGAGAGTATTTGTCTCCAAATAATTGGGCGGGACGGCGCGCGGCATCTCCTCTGCAATTATAGGCAGTAAACGTAGCCACATCCGGTACAGGGAGCTCTAGGTGAAGCGGGATAATTCCATGAGAAAAGACACCGATTAAGGCGATCGGAGAAAAAGGACTTGCGTCTTTGACGGACGTTGTTAGGGGAAAGAGGTGTGACAGAAAGAGGAGGAAAAAAAGGAATAGGAAAACTGGCTGCTATTTACCTTTTACACGGATACGAAATATCAAAATATTATGATCGTGTGACAAGGTAGTCGTTTGGACAGAAAAATAACGGAAATCAAGTTTCCAAAGAAGATATAGGCATTACGCGGCGCAGTGACATGAAGTAATGAGTTCTCGTTATGACAACCCGTTTTGATGCTTTCCTCGTATTTCTTAAATGGCGCAATTTGCAAAGTATACCGATTTCATCGAAGAAAATGAAACGTTATACCTCGTTCTGCGTATTTGCTGCAAAATGCACGCGTACGAATGACATTATATAAAATAATGAGATGAATCGATTGATGTGGAAGAAAAACATATAATTGCGTTTAACAAGAACACAACAGATTCCAGATGCATGTCTGAATCTGTATGAACGTCGATGTAGGATCATCAAATGGTTATAACTTATCATTCTATAAAAATATTAAGATAAATATATTAAAAATCATATCAAAAGATATGATTACGTTCTATTTCCATTCCATTTCATGTCAGAGTACAGCAGAGTGACATTGCTTACAATAATGAAAGAATCAATTGATGTAAAAAAAATATATATATGTTTAAAAAGAAAAAGTAATCGCACATTCCAGATGTTTTGCTGCATTTGCATAAATATAGCAGTATTAAAACTCATTTCATGTGTAATAATTACGATAAAATTGTAATAAAAATATATTTTACTAGATGTTCTATCTATTTGATGTCAAAATATATTTAAATGAGGTATGAAATATCTCGGAAATTATTGACTTTTTATGTTATCACTTTATCTTTTAATATTCTCTTGAATAAGAGAATGTTATTATAAAAATTGATTTATATATAAAATCATACGATGGCGTTTAAAAATATTTTGATAATTTTAAGATATTAAAAATTGTTGTTATTGCAAATAAAATATTTTTACCATAATATTAATTTATTCGGATTAAATAATCTTTTTTTAATTTTTTTATAATAATTTATAATTACTTCTATATAATAAATTTTTTAAAAGCGGCAGAAATTGATTGTTTTGTACGATTAAGACAGCAAATCATATTCTTATATATTATAAAAATCTTTCTCTATAAAGACACATGCTAATCCGTATGCTATGAAATATAACGAAAAGGAATTACTTGTGCCGTGAAGTTCATTAAATTATTAATCGAGAGTTGAATTATTTCGTCTCTTTTTTATATTTTTAAGCTTTAGACACAATCGCTTTTACGTCAAATAAAGTTCATTACAATCAACGCGATGGCGTTCGAGATACCTGCGTAAAGAAAACATTAAAATCTTTAATTATCCACAGATCACAGAACGGATCGTTGCTTACTAAGTTAATGAAATTATTACTGACGTTGTTGCTAATTGTTTCTGCTGTAATTTCGTGATCTTCCCACGCAATCCGTCGGCACAGTCGGATTCTTGGCAAGGATGTATGGTTAGATAGCGAGGAACGAGTAGCAGTTAAATCATTTTATATGCATTTCAATTGTTTTCTCGTATATACAACGTTACACGTACTTACATAACATCACATCGTTCACTATAATAATAATTACCGAACTTAACTTAAAACATACCTAATTATACGATGACGACGATGACGACGACGATCGTAGTGTATGGTATGTATGATTTATTTTTTTAGTAGTGTATATATATATACATATA
>NW_017259281.1:3075135-3082809 GCF_001594045.1 Atta colombica | reverse complement strand
ATATATATATATATATATATATATACAGGACGTATCTAACAATCAAAGAGAACATACACTGTCGGTGTGTTGGCACGACAGTGCTTCTGCGTATACAAGTATTTTATATATCGTACAAGTATAATGTCTAATTACAACTATGGCGTCTAATATGTACACGGATATGTCACGTCAGCTGTTCCGTTAAATCCGCATTCACATCTAATGAAAAGATACTTTAATTTGACGAAAGAAAGTTAAAAATCGCATTCCTTAGCAGTCATGTTTTCCAATCAAGTCATTCACTGATGCGTTTACAACATAAACTTTAAAACTTACCCGATTGTTTCTTAATTGCGACGTTAAATGAGGATGTAAATACGAATCTTGGACTTTGTTGCGACTTCACTTGTGCGATCGATGATTTCTCGACGATGCATAACACGGAAAAACGTACAGCTTCTTTTTAGGAAAAAGTTGAGTCATGAGGAGACATTATCGAACGTTCGGCCCGTTCGCGATCTGGAAATAAACGTTTTGGAGGGGCACTCATCTCCGCAATTCTATTTCGTTGGATCGAGACACGTACATGTCGATAATGTCGCATCAATCGGGGCTAATTGCGATAATCCTCGCTTCGAGAGAAGAAACGCTTTTAATGCGACCCGATTGTTCGTACATGATAAATTCACGACGATTATCGCGCCTCGCGCGCGATCGTACCGCGCTAGTTAACTGCTCAAATCGTGACAATTATATGGCAAAATCTCGAGCCGTGGCTAATAAATAATACAGCTTCGAGTATGTAATGTTGTAAGGCAATGTACAATCGATTTCGCGGTGCTTCTTAGGACGTTCGTGTTTGGTGGTCGCCTGAATATCGTAAGGCAGAAGGAAGGCGATGCTAATAGCCTACAATCCGTAACTATCCTTAAAAAAAAAAAAAGAAAAATAAAGAAAATTCTCTGCTGTTATTATTTCATGATTCATGATCGATGGATGAATGAGTATTTTCTCGTTCGCTTATTTATCATCATTAAAACAAATTTAAAAATGAAGAAAAAACAAAATGTAGATCCGACTTCTGATTCTAAACGCAGAGAGGAGGATAAGATGACGATTCACTTGAGAGTCTCTCGGATCGTCGTTGCACTTCAGCAAATCGGTTCGGCTAGAGGCTGCGGTGGACCATAAGGGGAGGCCCATTGGCCGACTGGATGAGTCAAAGTCGTTGTCGATGCCTGCTGTCTGTCCAAACTGGATACCGGAGCGCTGCCCGGGTGCCCAGACACCGACGTCGGGTATGCCACCTTGCCGAGGGCCTCGGCTTGCAGGGACAGCATCAGTCGATTCGCAGCTTGTCTCTCGGCTTCTCTTTCCTCCGCCGTTTGTCTCCTGCAACAGAATCCAGCGGTTTTGTTGCGGATTAATAATTCGCTTGGAACTGAATTACTCCTACATGCGACAATTTAAGTGTCAAAAAAATTATTTAGCAGAAAATTGTGCACTCTTGTATTTCCTTTTTAGTTAACCTTACTGAAAAAAAATCACGTCACATATTTGCATGATGAAATCATGTAATTAAAACATGTAAACCACGTAACGGATTGTTCTAAATCGGTACATAATTTTTTAAAATTACATAATTTGAAAAATCACATGATGACATATTCTTTTTTCTTCCATTTCTTCAATTCTTTAAAATTCGATAACTATAAAATCACATGATAGATGAAATTATTTTTAATATCATGTAATTTTTCAAATTACGTGATTTAAAAAAAATCACGTATTGATTTGGAACAATCCGTTACGTGAACAATCCGTTTGTTTTAATTACATGAGTTCATCATGTAACAATGTGACATGATTTTTTTTCAGTAGAGAAACCTTATTAAAGACATTTGACGTGTCGCCAGCCCTCAAATTGTGTTTTTTATAGTTTATACATTTAAGGATATAGTTTGTCGAGGAAACTTCCTGGCTTTTGACACGGTAGTCTATACGTATAGTTAAATCGACTATCGTAACACTATAACCGAAGTTCTCAACTGTACGCCGTTCACCGCGCCATCAGGATCGCACTAAGGATGACTTGTATGAAGAAACAGCAGCTTGATGAGGAAACGAGATGGGATAAAGGATGGTGAAAATAGAGTGGCGGTTGTTAGGCGGAAGACGGATATAATAAAGTTAATTCGATTCATCACAAAGTGGAGCGGAGTGCATCTTGCGCCACTGAATGACCCACGTGATATCTGTGATATCTTTTCTAGTTTAAGTCTATTAGAACGCCGCAAAATGGCCGACTCGTTTAGGAAGGTCGATAGAGTTTGCGCGCACGAACATTCAGCGTTGAATAACGAATTCATGCCTGGTATTCATATAGTCGATTCTTATATTTAAAACAGTCAGTACTTAAGTACAGTCATAAGATGTCATAAATCAACTACAGACTAAGCATTTTAATCCATTTCTTTCTACCTTTTACAAAACAATATCTTTTAATTTTTTTCTTCACACATAAAAAAAAATTGAAAAATCCATATTTCTAATTAGGAGTAAAGAAATGGTTAAGACATTACTAGTGCCATTCTTAGTATGGCATATCTGAGATTTCTTGAATTTCTTGAACTATGCTATAACATTTTTATTGATAAAGATATATAAATTTTCTTATTATATTTCCTAATATCTAATTAAAAAAAAGTGTGATATGTACAAAATAATATGCAGTGATATCGAAGGTTAAGTTATGAAATAAGAACTGACTACGAATATCCATGGTATCTTAGATACAACATCATTTGTTAGAATCGTATTTCTAAATTTTGCGTCCATTAATTTGCGAAAAACGTTTCTTTTAAATCACTAAAAGTTTTTATCCCGAGATTAGTCCAGGCACAGTTTCGACTGTCGCTATTTCTCATCAACGTGCTTCCGTGACAGAATGAATCGGGAACTGGGCGTGTGGTAAGACCGGTTAAATTCGACTTGATCCCAATGTTTTCCTGCGTCGTGATCGTTATAATTTCCTAAAACTGGTTCCTTCTGGCATAATGCTCGTGGAGCATCTAAAGACCGGTGGCGAGCGCTCGTGTCCTCCTCACGAATTACATCGCATTCCGGCCTATCGCGGCGCAGGTACTATCTCGTTGACCCTCTTTTTGCCCGCCTTTTTGGCCGCGAGTTGAGCAACGCGGCTGAACAACTTCCTGTAATTTTCTTCACCCGATGTACGAGTAAACGAGCTACCCGATGCCGCCGACGATCGCTCGTCTTCGAAATTTATTTTCCGATTCCCTCGACCCATTTCGACGTTTGTAACTCCCGTAGTTTATCGTCAGATTGATCTTCTTAACGAGCAACTACTAAACAAAAAACGAATCGCTTTATCTTTCAAACGAGTTCACGATAGTGGCGCTTACATATTCAAATGAGTGGAAAGATGCGGATATATTCTACAAAAAAAAATCTAATACAGAAATTTTTTATTCATACAGGATTGTCACAGAAAATAAATTAAAAAATTCCCTGACTTTTCCAGGTTTTCCAGATGAAAATGGAAAATTTTCCAATATAAAATATGTAAATTTTAACACATCTAAAGTTAAGAATTGTAGAAAAGCTAGTCTATATTATTATAAAAACAATGCAAAAAAGATTAGCATACTTAAATTTTGGGCGCAAATTCAAGCTAATAAAAAATAATATAGTATTGGAAAAAAGAATGCAGTTACAAAAGGACGATCAAATAAAAATAATTAATAAAATATAAATTTTAATTATTTTATTAAAATCGCTTAAAGTGTGCGAGTTTTGAACGTATTTCATTATAAACGTCAGATATATAATAATATTAAAAAATTATAACAATTATCTGAAATAAAAGCAGTTTAAAGAAATTGTAAGTAAATTTCAAAATTCCAGACTTTTTTATTTTCCCCTGATTTTTTCCGGTTTTCATGTCTGTGGCAATCCTATCATATATAGATTTTCTTCATCGTTATATTATCGTGAAGTGAACAAATCACGGTTCAAATAATAAGTCTGGAATTAAGTTATATCAACATTAAGATCATCGGACATTACCACGAAATGATAGGCGACATGGGAGGCGGGAACGAAGTAGAAAACGGACAAGATTTAGCGCGTTGTCACTTTTATTAGCTTTTATTAGGGCAATTGAATCTCGCTCGTCCGCGCCCGTCTCCGGAATCCATTGTGGCTACGCCATTGCTGCAGTGACAGGTGCACCTACGCCGCTGCAAGTAATTAACGCGGTTAGCGATTAATAATTGACGGCGCCGTGCCGATTACATTTTGCAGCCCCGACGCAGCCTCGCCCTATTCGCTGCGGCCAGCATAACCGTATTCTCTCGCAACCTGGGACACATTACTCTTATCTTTATACTTCAACGTACGCTCAGACCCCCAACGCAACGCGCATGAAATAAAGCATACCCTCGATTCTTTCTTTCTAATTAATCAGTTGCATCTTGTAATTTTTATTATTATTTATATTTTATTAACAGCTAACACAAGTTGCATATTCTTGTCTTTTGTTATCTGTATTATATAATATTATTTTTATATGTATCTATAACGTTATAAGAGTTTCACTTTAGTTATGATGTATTCATATAAGCGGTCCTGTTTCTAATCTTAAGTGTGGATTATTTTTATGTATCGCTTTTCCATGAAACAATTTGAATAAACATCAGCCCCAATAAGATAATAGTAAATGGAATGAATCATCGATGAAACTCTAATCATACCGAATCGCGAATACGTGCCGATTGATTCCTCTCATGCTATCTACTGCATTACGCGCGCGATATATCGCGTCGAGTCTGCGAATCGTGTTTGAACGGTTACAGGCCTAGTCCTACACCGTAACCGATGAATGTTTAACGAGGTGAATCGGTGGGGTCGGTCGGGCCCGGCAGAGATCGAAACGATTCAGCCAACGGATTCGAGCGTTTGACAGTTTAAAAGCCAAGAAGCTCTCGGCGAAGAGGCATAGGGGGCTGAAAGAGGTGACGGGGAAACGCGCGGAGAACTGGCAGTCAAAGCAAGAAGGCGACCGATGGTAGGTAAAGGGGAGGGAGAGGGTGAGAGAGTGCCCGATGTGCGCGATGGGAGGGAAGAGACTACATTATGTACGGGACAGGGCTAAGCTGTTAGGTACCTGAATTATTGAAACCAAGTTATCTCATCTCTGCCTACAGTCATCTCGTTACTTTAAACGCAGCTGCACGCTGGACCGTACCACATCGCATCACATCGAGGCTTATGTCGCGACGTTTATGCGTGTTCTCATATGAAAATGCGTCCCCCACGAATTTCTACGATTTTATTTGTCAGGAACACTTAATCCTTTATGGTCCAAACTATTTCGCGCAGATAAATGATGATCAAGTATTTCATCCTCAATTTATTTAATCTAATGTAAATCAAAGAATTTTTATTACTAATTTATGGAGGAATTTTAAAAATATTGTCAATTAGTCATTATAATATCAAAATGATGTCAAAATGATCATTAAAAGTCATTTTTCCATCATTTCCGATTCATTTTAATGTCATTTTGACGTTATCATGATTTGTCATTCTGCTTGGGTAATCATTTTCAAATGAAAACTTGAAAAATTATTCGATACACTTAAATATACGCTATGTATATTTAAATTTAATTTAACTTCACATAAGCTTGCAAAAGGCTAAACTTGAACCGCCGCGAATTATACAAAATGTAAGATCTTAGGGAACAGAAAGGGAACAAAAAATTAAAAAAAATTTCGAAAAACCAAGTTTCTTCTCCTCTCTCCCTCTTGCCTCTTTTTTTCTCGATTTCCATCATGATGTATAAAAAAAAAATCGAAGTGGAAAAGTCTGTCGTGAGTGCGGTGATGCGTTATTGATCGCGCGCATGATTACCCTGTCGTGCGTGTGTCTTTAATTAAAAATGATGTACTTGTCACTCCGGCGTGAAGTTAACTCGTCGTAACATTCTAGACAAATGTACCTGTCACGGCGATAACATTTCCGAGCGTACCGAGACAGATAATGCGTGTCGTCGGATTCTAAATTGAATTTCTACTCTCCTCTCGCGACGACGAAAAAACTTTTCGTCTCCACATGTGTATGACACGCAAGTCCCGAAACTTTCGCCTGATCTAGGAGAATACAAATCAAATAAAAATATATGATTCATGTTTATCAGAATGTCGGAATTATGCAAATGTTAAAAGTTCTAAAAAAGAACAGCGAATTTATTTCCATTATACAATTCGTAACATACATTTCAACAAACACAAGTAAAAAAATCATATTTATAAGCTGTAATTTTAAATCACTTTGATATCTAAAAGTGAATCCAAATTGAATAATAGTTGTAACTAAATTTGCAAGACTTAAATGAAATTATCGCAAATAAAATTAGAAATGTTCATATTTAAGCTCGGTGTTGTTTTAAGTTACACGCTGCAATAACATTTTTATAAATGTTGTAAATAGCATTCGTTAAAATTGAAAAGAATTTTTGATTTCTAATCTTCCTTAAGAAAAATTCTATGAAGTCTTTTTGCGATAATAATTGAAATGTTAAAAATGAAACTTATCGAAGTTGTATCGATTTTAATCTTTAATAAGCCATCTCGCTTACAAAGTAAGAATAGAAAATAGAAGGCTAAATAGAGTCTTGGAAAGATCTAACAATCGTAGCTCATTTAAGAACTATCGAGTCGTCTCTCCGAAAGCTTCTCTGCAAGTTTACCGCTTTATCATGGCATTTCGTAGAACGATTCAAAAGGACTTCATAGCATGACAACGATTTTAGAAATCCTGAGACGAAAGAACGTGGAAAGAAGGGGGGGCGAGCAAGTATATTGTATGCGAGAGTCCTCGAGAATGTCGCCAGGGCCTCGTCTCGCCGCCGAGACGCCCCCGGTATCGGAGACCCGCGCTACGAACGAGCCCTCTTTTATCTAAATGACGTGTTTTCGTCCTTCCTTATCTTGAAGAGACTCCAATACATTTGACTGGCAATGCGTTTACAGATATAGGCGTCAGGCCGCGGCTAACCCGCTATTAACATTCCGAGAACGCAATTCTCGACTCGTATTTTCCTCCAAAAAATTCAATCGCCACGGTAACAATTGTTCCTCAACAAAAATTGTCTTTAATAAAGGTCAAACTAAATGATGAAGAGAGAATTTTACGCGATTTTCCTCAAAAACTGCGTAAAATGTGTGGCGTTGTCAATAAAAATGTCGTGAGAGCTCACCTCCATTTCGTTCGCCTGTTTTGGAACCAGGTCTTCACCTGTGCGTCTGTCATCTTTAACGACTTCGCCAACGCCGCCCGCTCGGCGGAGGCCAGATATTTCTGTTTGTGAAAACGTTTTTCCAGCTCCGCGATTTGCAACCTGGTAAAGCTCGTTCTCGGTTTCTTCCTCTTCGGTGGTGTCCGGTTCTGATAGGGATGACCGATCCGCCTTGGAAACGGTCCAGCCACTATATCAAGAAAAAGAAAGAAGCATTGATAAGCGATGTTTCGGACACTGCTGGCGACATTCTGTCGCTATTACGTCAACGCATATTCGTTACGTGTTTCGATTCTTGGTATTAGATAGACGCTTGAAAAAATTATCGATATCATCAAGAAAATCGTAGTTAAATATATATATATATA
>NW_017259281.1:3051844-3074919 GCF_001594045.1 Atta colombica | reverse complement strand
ATATATATATATATATATATATATATACACACGTAGAGTAAAGAATAGACTTTTTCGTCTATTTCTCGCAATAGTATTTATGTTTCTGAACAGCATATACTGAACACGTAAAGTTCCTGCTTGTGATTGCTCTCAAGAAGCAATCATAATAGTATAAGCGCGTCACTGTAAAGTTGTAATGTTTGATATTGTTTGCTGTCATAAATTTTATATTACTTTAAGATTGAAACTGACGGAATAACTTCGCCCTATCTTATCATTATTTTAATATTTTGTCACGTCAAAGTGCTTACCATTTTATTGACCTTTATTCTTTTTCATTTTTATTTTTAATATGAGCTATTACGGAATTTTTTTAATACCAATCGACAAAATTTTATTTTTCTTATGTTATTGATCTGATTGGAATTCTCACAGTATTTTTTGCGTTAATTTTAAATCTACTTACTAAATTTACGAGCAGAGTCTTTTTCTTAATAAGGCAGGTTTTCTTTTTTTTTAGTAAAGCAGAATTTTTTTGATAATATGCATTTAAAAATTTTATTCTAATTTAATTTATTATTATTCTAGTTAATTTTATTTTAGTTGATTTTTTTCGATAATTCATCGATAAAATGTCACTTTTTTTAAATTAATCTAAAACATTTCTTATAGTATAGCATTTTTGCGCTATTTTCTAATCTGTTTATCGAATGGGGAGAGTAGAGAGAATTTTTGAGTAATACACATTTCAAAATTGCTTTACTTATCTCTTCTACTTCGACATATTAAATTATTCATAGAAAATAACTGTATTTTATCGGTTCTATATTCATCACAAAAGATTACAAACAAAAAAATAAATCATTTTAATTAAGAAAAATCTCATACAACGAGTTGTTATCAAAATATATAAGTTTTTAAAAAGAGATATGTCGATTACAAAAAAATTGGAATCCATAAGATAAATTGTAATCTCTTTTTCAGAATCATGTATTGAAAATACATATCATGTATTACTATTTAACAAAATCATTGTTGACCAATATAATCAAATCATCTTTTCTCATTTATATGTCTGAATTATTATACATTGATATTATCGATGACTCTGTAGAGAGGAAGAAATTTTTCAGATCAGATGATATAAGTAATTTATATTCATTGAATCATGATTGATCACTCATCGTCTTAATATCAGTTCGTTCCGCCCTTCTATTATGCCCGATAGGCAGCTGTCGGAGTCATTAAGCGCTTATCTCATTTGTAGTAATAGTGCGCGAGTAAAGAGAAATTACACTAAATGCCCCATGCGTGCGTGTATTTGCATACGTAATGAGAAAGTACACGACATTACCAATTTCACGAAACCAGTAAAGAAGCGGAGGATCTGCCGCTTAGATACGCAACCAGTGTACCAGATATCGCAAAAACGAATCGCCTTCGACTTCTGCGATGATTCTACTAATGGATTGGAACGCGATCTTCACAGAGAAAATCAGAATACTGAAGTGAATTTATACTTCGGCGATGTAATTCCTACAATTACATTCCCCATAGATTCCGTCCTCGTTCTATTCGTCGAATTAATTAGGGGATCAAGACCGGTATTCATAGTCGAATCTTATATTTAAGACCATCTTAAATACAGCCTTAAGATATCATAAATCAGATAGCTTAGTATCTTAAGACAGACTATGAATACTGTCTTAAGAACGGAATGCAATCTCGCGGACATGAACGGCAAATTATTCGCAGATCACAAAATCATATCTCATCTTTGTCGAAGCTGCATTTATTTTTACAATACCATCAAAACTAACATACTTATTTCGATGCAATCCCGAAGCGAGGAAGATAACCAGTGTACGATATAACGATTTATGTTTCCAACTTTGATTTACTGCTAAATAACACGAGTAATACGCTCAGAGACCCTCTCATTACGTCTCGTCTGAACTGGATCGAAGGATCGCGTGCATTTAACAATAAGTGATATTTATACAAATACACATGAATGAATGCTAGTCTATGGAAGCGCATGTTTCTAATGTGAAAGTAGCATGGAAGGAATATCTAAAAAATCTGTCAAATTTTTATCAAAGTACAAAATGAACTGACAATGAGTATTTCTCTTCGTTTCGTCGACCGGACCCCTCTTCCGCACAATTTGCTGGAAACCGGAGGAATCATCGTTAAAGGGTAAAAGGGCCATCGAGCAAACATTATCCCATTATGCACCCCCTTTTCCCACCCCTCCTCGTTTTACGCCCGTCCTTTATCGCCAGTCCTCGCCCAGAAATACATCCCATCACCCGGTAATCGCAAGCGATCCAAATAATAATCTCATTATGCGTTCATTTGTGATTCCTTATCGATCTGTAAACGTCAAAATGTGTATCAAGCAAACCGCAATATCTCGAGCCTAAAGTAATTAGCTCTGTATCTATATATAAATAATAAGACTTTTAATAGTTCTTAAATGAAATCAGATTATGGAATGTGGAAAAATATAAAATGTGGGAAGAAATTTGAGCGATTAGAAATTCATTAGTAGCGACGATTAATCTCGATTTCTCGTGATTTACGAGAAGTGCATGTTTTATGCAAATATCTCACGGTTTAATCAACAATCCATGCGATTATAGAGCACGCATTAACACGCAATATGTAATGATTGCAATTTATATACGATTTATGATTACGAGACTGCACGGATACTCACGATTGATTTCTCACGACTGCTTTGCGCACGTTGACAGGCAGGTCGAATGGCAATGTAATTATGCAACGAGTATCATAAAAGGAAAAAAGGACTATTTTTGCACTGTATCGCATCCGACTCCATTTCGGTTCTACCTCGCGGCCAATCACGTAATACGCGAGCTTCGGCTTTACATTGGCCTCTTATTTTTTGCGCGCGAAAGGCTTTCTTGCGTCATCGCTTGTGCTTATTAGGACAATAATCGCGTAGCGGCTATTATACTTCGTTCTATTATCGCGGCATACTAGTTTAGCGGCCACTGCGTACCAATATGGTTTCTTTCTTTCTCGTTCTCCTTCTTTCTCATAATCCACTCGTAATTACCTTCTTTCGCGGAATGGTCGGACACACGCGCGATACAAGAATCCGGATTCGCAAAGCTCCGACAGAATTCTCATGAAGCGGACTAGATGATGGAAACGTTTCCACGTGAGGCGTTGGTGGCGTAAATAGATACCTATCGATCATTGTATTTCTGTAAAAAAAACACAAGTGCCTATCTCTTCAGCAGAAGCAACATTAGAATATAAGATCATCCCTCATTATACACTATTTAGGCAACGAGAAAAAATCCAGAACCAAGAGTTGAGAATATTCTTGAGATATTACATTGATAATTTTTACTATGACGAATGTTAATCGTTTATTATATTATTATGTTTATTATATTATTAAAGACTGTAACACACAACATACAATAAGCATAGCAAAATCTATCTGAATTGCCATATTATAAAATTGCCATATTGATTTAAACAGGATTGGGAAAATATTTTATAAGTTACTTATATATATATAAGTTACTTTATATATATTTATCTCATAGAAATTGAATATAAAAAGTAATACAAAATTGGAGAGCAAATAATAAAATAATAATTAACATAATATAATAAAATTAATATAATTAATATAATATAAAAAATTAAATATCTGAATTTATTGTATTCAATTTCTATAATAAAATATAACTTGTAAGTGACTTGTAAGTAATTTGTAAAATAACTTTACCAATTCTGGATTTATATAACATATTCATTTTTGACCCAGACAATCTTATACTATAGTTATATTATATATACTTATGCTTTTTGTTATAACCCTAAGGATCTATCCAGACAAAGTTGCATAACCGCATAACTTATATCTGTGCATAAAGAAAATTATCTAATAGCCTTTCTATCATAAGAATGCATACAAAAATTGCGTTTAATTATTTTTCTTTATGCATAAGTTTATGCGACTATGCAAGATTGTTTAGATTAGTATTCTCGTTCTTTGCATAATGATTCTTTTGTTACTAAATGAGAATCCTTACACTTATGTTTCATCACTTCTTGAAAGTTTTCTTGGCAAGTCTTGCGGCAGAAAGAAACATCGAGGTTCTAAAATAACGATTAACGATGCCGCTATACGATCATTATCAAGTGGCTATACGATCGATAACAAACAATTAATTGATGTTTCTTACTGAGGAGAGGACGGCGAAGTGACCAGAGCTTGTAAGTAGCTTTTGATATCAAGTAGAGAGACAAGACGATCGTCTCTTAAAACCAATTAGGTCCCGCCTGCCAGTCGTAACTCAGCATTTGACGATAACATTCTCGATTTCGGTTAATTAACTGCGTTTAAGGTACCGCCTGTTTCCAATCTGACATGTAAACGTGGGTGTAGACTGCTGGCTCGCATCGCAACGATATTCGGAAGCAGAAACTTATCTCGTACCTTAGCAAAGGATTAATTCAACACACATATATTTCTCGAGAAGTATAATTTGTGTAACCAAACAAGTCGTAAGAAGAAGTCTAGTCTTTGTTACAAATGTTCGATTTGTCTGCGCGAAATTGGTTCGTGCTTGATCGCGCTTTCGTGTCCAGCGATATCGTCGTACGGTAGCCCGATTACCATAGTCGGTGTCGTTAGCGTGTTTAACGACAGTTCAGTCGGCGCGATTTGTCAGACAGTTAAAGCGACTTCGACATTGTTCGCGAAGATCGTTTTACCGCGCAATTTCGGTCAGGATACTACGGCGAATCTTTGCGGTTAAAGCGTTTAACTCAGTCGACAATCCCTGATGCTAAGGATCACTGGCTGTTGAAACGATATTTCTGGAGAAAATTTCTATATTTTTAAAGGGATTTAAGAATCAAATGATATAAATGATCGAACGATGACTGTTTTACTTTACAGAGAAGAAGATAGATGAGAAATGACAGAAGTAATAAATGTATTATATCTTAGACTATATGTATTATTTGAAAAAAAAAATATATAAATGTTTTAATTAAAATATTGTTTATAAATCAAAGTAGCTTATATTAAGAAACTATAGATCTTTAATTGAATAATTAAAAATGCAAAATTACTCAAACACATAAAATAAGAATCAAAATGCAAACTTATTGACATAGATCAGTATTTTTCGATCTTTTTTAATTCGCAACACATTCTAAATAACAAGTTAAATTTATGAAGATGTTAATCAGTGAATAATATAATGCCAAACACAAGAGAACGCGTGTAATCAAATTTTATTGATGTAATACAATAAATTATAAAATTTATGAAGATTAGATGCATATGTTTTAACACTTAAAATAAATCTTTTATCAAATACCGCCAATATTCACAAATAAACAATAAAATTCTAAAGATGTTGTTTTAAAGACAACTTTTTATTACAATGACGATAACGTTTTGATTGAGAGTAAGTGCAATATAATTTAAGAAATTTTCACAATTTTTAAAGTATTTTACTTTACGCCTTATCCGCTTTTTTATTTATAATTTCTAAGTTTTTTCATTTCTTTTTACTTTCTCCAAAATTTTCATCACGCTTGAAGAAACCTTTTGCGACACCAGTGTGCTGCAACACATCAGTTGAAAAACTCCAACGCGGATTGATAACATAAATATAGTTGAATAACAATTAAAATGTTTTTTTCAATGTAACAGGCTACAAAATCTATATATATATTTCGAGATTTACTTGTCACTGCTTCATGAAAACTGTGGCAAGACACTGCCCGTAGGGTGGTCGTAAAAACAAGATGGCGATACGATGCTGCAAAATGGTCGGCGTAAATAAACGGTATAACAGCTTCCCAGCAAAAGTTATCGATTGTTTCCTGTTTCGTGCCCAACTTTTTCTTGGCTAACTGTTTTTGCTTGTCAACAGGAATGCCTGTGTCCGATTTGTCGCTCTAATTTCCATCTTTTGTCCCCGCACAAAAATTACCGCCTTATCCGATACATCAAGAGATATTAGTGTCCTATTTGTCGGTCACCATATATTTTCGTTGAATGATTCAAATCTAAAATAGTATTTATCGCTTAAACTACTTGTCGCTTAAATCACTCGGATAATTTTAGTTCTGGCACGAAGTGGCATTTTACAAAACCAACTAACCGATCGTTGAATGTAACAACATGAGTAATAGTGAATACCGGTTCGCGTCATCTTAAGGTAGACACGTCGGAAGTGAACAATTTATTCACCAATAATTTCCATCGTTCGCACGGCAGTTTATGATCGCGGAAATACCATTTCCGTTGTCTCTATGTGCATCTGCATACCCTGGATTCGAAGCTGAGGCGATAAAGAGGCTTTTAGAAATAATCGAAAATAACTCGATTGCCAAAATAACGATAATGGATTGAAAATTTTGAAAATAATGGCAACCTTCGTCGAGCGAGAAGAAGGCAATCAGGTCAAAACAAGTTTTAATCAGGATTGGCAGTTTTCCAATGTAACATTTTCTAGAGAACTGCCGACGATTTCGTCCTCGGTGACCTACTGAGCTTGTAACATAACCTTTGCAGTGATTCTGCAACGATGATGGTTCCTCCCTCGACCGAGAAAGAGTCGGGTATCATCCGATGACGCAATCTCTGTGCTGCCGTCGCTGATGCGACAGCGGGCGAACTTAGAGAAAGTCATTACTTGGAGCACGTTCTGCTCAGTAATGGAGTTTGCGGCCTTCAAAGTAAATTGTTTTCTGCGCGCGGCGAATTCCACGACAACGGTCGGCCGATCGTTGAAGGAGAAGATCTCGCGGCTCTCTTGCGAATTTCGCCCTCCTGTCGCACGGCATTTATCGCGATGGCGCACGCCAAACCTCGACGCAAACCCTCTTAATCCTTTCGGATAATCCTCTGTTTATCCTCTTTAATCTTAGGTTAATAGTTTCTTGAACATTATCTGTCATCGTCTGGGTGTTCAGGTAAATGCAGTCCTTTTAACCAGCGTATCAACATTTTTTCCTCTGTTTTCTACTTGACGTTTTTTCTCCCCTCGTTGAGATAAAATGTACTGTTAAAAATATTTTTATTACTTTATCTCTGATTCTCAAATGTTGAGTTATATTGTTATATTGTTACAGAATAGTTTTATTGAAGTATTTCATATAAATTATAGATATATAGATCTGAAAATAATTTTATTCGACCCGTTGAAACAATTACGTAAGTCGCTTACATTAAATTAGTTGTTAGACTGTTAAAACTTTTTGCAACAGTTATAGCTGCGTCTAGCAACAAAAGCGGCTTTGTTGTAAGATTCTTTATAATGTAATTGATTCTTGCAACTTAATTTTTCAATTTGAATTTTAAATGTATAAACCAATCATATTGAATAATTTTACAACAGTTGCAAAACTGCTTTTACTGCTTTTAACGCAGCTATTGTCGTAAATGTTTAAACGTTGTCTCATGACTTGAAGTCTCTTTGTTTTCGGTTAGAGTTGAACTCTGGCGAAATCTATAAATGAAATAAGGGTGCGAAACACGTCGAGTTTCGCGCTTACTAAGGTAACAGCACACCGGGAGACTCGCCCCTGGACGTGCAATTTCAGGTGCAACGCTATCTGTAACTAAATCTTTACGAGGGGCTGTGTACTCTAAAGAATTACTCGGCTCCTACTGCAACCCGTCGTAAATCTACACGTGCATTTAGAAAGCGCCGATATACATACACGATCACGTGCGTGCGCGAACGTATATTTATACGCATATACATGCTTATCTGCCGACGGTGTAATTGAATCAACATAGCGGACAACTAAATGGCACTAAACGAATTCGTAGAAAGCATAATATTCCATTCTATAAAATTATGTTCTCTTTAGCCAACCTCTCACCTAATATCTCAGATATGCCTCTCATATTTGGCTTATTGTCAACCTCGAATTATACTTGCCAGTTTTCCCTTCTTATTTCTTGACATTCTTGGTTTAGAATCTTGCGATTAATAAAGATTAATAATATACATTTGGTTATATCACTGCGATTCGTCGGAAATCATAAAAAGAGAATGTCATTTCGAAATCGTGTGGCACCGCTTTGCGATTCTCCTGGACAAGGACGGAATGATAAGTGGAATATAGTATTTCCAACTCATATCTAAGACAAAATTGGATACTCTTTTCGTAATTAAAGTCTTTCGAGGAATCGCAGCGAAGCGTTGCGCTCATATAAGGTACACAGGCCTTGCAAAGCGCAAGGATAACTGCGGCGCTGTTAAAGTAATGGGAGTGCTGGTGCTTTGTTAGTGCTTAACTAGAAAAGAAAGAGAAGAAGGGGGAAGAGAATAAAAACTAAACGTTTCCAGGAATATAAAGTCGATGCGGTTCCAATCGAGAAAATTACTCAAGAGCGCCCCGCATAAGAAACACGGAGTGTGTTACAAGTCTTTAAATTTTACGTCCTTCCCCTTTGGGGAAGATTAAAAAACGAATTTCGCGGGAGGAAAAATTGTAAAAGACATCTTGTTTTCTGCCGATATTCATTTAACCGTAGGAAGCGACGAGAAAACTCTCAATGAGTAAATCCGATGACTTCTCCGTTTCATTTCTCGCCTCTTTCGTTCGCACGGAAAGAACAATTTTGCTGAAGTATCTAAAACTTAACTACTGCAGATTTGAAAATTTTTATTGGATCAAAATAATTATGTAGAATGTTGACGCAGCAAAAAGTTAACATTCTAATAACCAGTTTAAATGTTCTAGATAATTATTTAGAAATTAACACTTAATTAGATAATTAATTATTTACATAACAATGACAAGTAATTTTGGGCTAATTATTTATTTAAATTATTTAGATGATCAAACAAAATTAACCATAAAAGTTCAAATTCGAGACATAAAACATCTTATAAAACATTTTAAAGACATTTTTGCGAGATTTGTATAAAATACTCTAAAAGATATCTTATATTCCGATTTTGGACTTTGTTATTCGGATATTTTCAAATCTATACACTGTAAAAAATAAAATGTTAATTTTAACTTAAAAACATTTAGTGGACTTTCTGAGACATGTAAAAATGTTAAAATTAACACAAAAATGTTAATTTTAACATTTTTACATGTCTCAGAAAGTCCACTAAATGTTTTTAAGTTAAAATTAACATTTTATTTTACAGTGTATTTGGCTGAATTTTTAAATACTTCAGCAAAATCATTCTTTTTAACGAGAATAACAACTCGACGATGTGAGAATTAGAAAAGTGGAAGTAATGAAAATATTTTTTGATAACAGATTTTAATTAGACGTAATTGCGCTCGCACATTTGCGATTGCTGTCTACGCGAATATATATTGTATAATCGTTCTTTCTGTGTGAGGGGATAACAACTCGACACGTGTGAGAACCGTAGATAGAATAATAAAAATATTTTTAACGACAGATTTCAATTAGATATAATTGCGCCCGCACACATTCGTATAGCAATTGCAAAATGAATCACTTTATATCATACCATCTCACACGATCTTTGATAAAATTTGCTTTAATTGCTTTTGTTTTAAGATTTAGTTAACAGATTGTTAACATCATTATGTAACGTTGAAAACTTTAAAATGCGTGGACGGGGCTCCTCACGTCTTATGTCGATCGGAAAAGGGAAATGTGAGTCGTATAGGCACCGATCATTTCTCAAACTCCATAACTTGATATAGACCCTCGACCTGGATGGCGGTGGAGGGTACGAGAGATGGGGGCGAGAGGTGAAGCAGCAGTGCCTTACATTATCGATATTACGAGGCGTCGATAAAAAAATCGCATAAAATTAAGCAAGCTCGCACGTGTTCGCGATAAAACTCAATACCTTTAGCCTATGATGGGTTCCGTCAGTGGCTCTCACGTTCGCTTTTCCATAGCGAACGATCGTTTAATCTACTAGCAAACATTTTAGAGTGTTGTTATAAGGTTGTTATAAGGTTTTAAAAAGACGCTGTAGTCAAGCGACCTTAAATCTTAACTCTTAACTGTCACGCGACTTTTTGTTCTTAAACTTTCCAAGTACAGTGTTTGATATTCTCAAGTTAGGAGATATTATTTATACAATGACAATATGAATTTTAACTCTTCTATCAATAATAAAAGTCTTCTAGAAACAAATTTTTTATTATTCTGGATTATATATAAAAATCAGAAAAAATTGGTATATTTGTCAAAGCTTTAACAACGTTTTTACCATCATAGAAGTCAAATTGTATTTCAATCAATGTTTGTAAATGTTCATCTCCTTAAATTTTGAATTCATAGAATCCACTGTAATAGTTAGACTGTATTTTATTTATTTCTTATAGATTTAAATTTATCTATCAAAATTTACAATCAAAATATTGATAATGCCTTTAAAAATACCAGATATCGGCGGAGGGTTAAAAGTCTACCATAAATTATTTTAAACTTGAATCTCTCGAAATTAATATTTACAGCTACATCACGTTACCGCAATTCGATTGTTCGAGAAAAGTACAAGGGGTACGACAAAGTCCGGCAAGTTTGCTCGCATCGCCAGTCATCTATACGTTATGACGAATACATGATGCGATCAAGGTCTAGCGAAATTCACTCTGACGTGCCGCCGAAGACCCGCCAGCAAATCCCGTCGATTTCTCCGGGGACTCGAAAAAAATCGCGAATGATATGCCGGAAACCGTAATGCTCTCCCTTTCTCCCGCGCGGCGCTGTAGGCTCGAGTTCCGCGTTAAAATATCGTCACTGCGCGACCCCGCGTTTTTTCGACGTGTTTACGTCAAAAGATTTGCCGGCCCGCGTTTTTCCGCGGCCTCGAGGGAGGTTCGATCGACGCGGGAGATAGGGGCGGATTTGGCCGATCTCTCGCGTATCTCGCACGCGAGAATACAAACCGCTTGTTCCAAGCGACCGGACGCCGATCAATTGACCCCCGCGAAAATATCGCGTTTTGCACGCGCGATTTGACCCTTCGTGCTCTTTTGTCGTTGGGATTGATGAATTATTACAAGCCTTAATGAAGTTTGCCAGCTAGACTTTGTAACGCGTATTAACACATTTTTTAAAAATTTATAGTACAATAATAATAGAATAATATTAGTAATATGATAATAGCATATAATAAACACAGAGTATGATTTAATTTAAATAATTTATGTGTTTTCTATGTAAAGTTTTTTGTTGCAAAATTTGTTGTACAATATAAAGGAGAAAATATTATGCTGAAAATAAAACATGGAGAAATAACAGAATATTGGAAGAATGTATGCAATATAATATTTGTTTAAGAAAAGATAAAATAAAATATGTAGGAAGATAAAATTATATAAGAGAATAGAAAATTAATATAAAATTTAGAAATAAAGTAAAAATTTATGAAAGAGAGTAAAGACTATTAAATGCATTTAAAACAGATCAATTATTTTAAATTCAAGTTGAATATCGAACATTTTATTTAACGCCAAGTCAATATTTAACGAGTAAGATATCAAAAAGACAGAGAAAGAGAGAAAGATAGATAGATAGATAGATAGATAGAGAGAGAGAGAGAGAGAGAGAGAGAGAGAGAGAGAGAGAGAGAGAGAGAAACATCTTTGAAATTACCAAGAGGATATTAGGGCAAGATTATGCTATCATTTAGTTCGCTTAATGCGGAGACGATGCCTTGTAAGGAACAATCCAATTCGTGGTATCCTAAACAAAGGTCTCTAGGATGTTTCCAAATGACCGACTACGCTCGCTTACGTCTACATGCTAATTGTCTGGAGCAAAATTAAACTGAAGTCACATTAATTATATAATTCCTCCCCTCCCTGCGAACGTTTATTCGGCACGTAACCCATCGGTGGTGGTTGGGCATTGCGACCAACGAACGCGCGGGCAAACGAGGGGGGAGGGGCGATGATGGACGAGCACGCCTGACCTTACGGGGGCTGCCAAGCTCACCCAGCGAAATCCCTAACTCAACGCTAACTCGATCAGTCAACGCCCACCATGGGCCATACCATGCTCGTTGCTCGGCTCTAATCTGCCTCCAGATTAATTACTACGTAATGCCAGCCTGAATAATTATCGTTTCTACGGAAACCCGCCCGCGCTTGTACTCGCATGCGTGGCTTCCGTGCGGTGTTTCTTCGCCACCCTTCCTCTCGGCTCTCCTCCATGTGTCAACGTCTCTATACACGTGTACTACATGATTTAATTCTATCATGTCCTATTACATCCATTGGATAATTATAATTATAATTGAAATAACTTAATTATTTTCTGTACGTCTCATTAGAAGTTATGGTCGTCGCATTGTGTTATTATTATGACAAAATATTTATATACTTATACGTGTCAGGTATATATAATTTAATTCTATCAAGATCTATTACATTAGTCGAATAATTACTAAAAAATGGAATATTATTTCATTCATTTATGATTAAAATAATTTAGTTATATCTTTTGTACATCGCATTAGAAGTTATGACTATTATCATGTTACAATATAACAAAATACATACTCATTGTATGATTTAATCCTCCCTCAAGTTTTATTACATCGGATTAATAACTAAAAAAAGGATATATTTAATCGAAATAATTCAGCTATATTTTTTGTATATCTTATGATGTTATAATCGTCGTTACCAACAAAATACTTCGCATATTTATAGAATCTACGTGTTAATATCTATATATACTTGTACAATGTGATTTAATTCATCGGATAATTACTGAAAAAAAGGATATATTTAATTGAAATGATTCAGTCGTATTTTTTGCCTTATTAAATATTACAGCCGTTGTTATGTTGTTATTATGGCAAAGTACTTGGCGTATTTACAGTAGAAAACCCGATGCTTCGATTTTGCAGTTACGCTGTACAGAATGCATCAGAATGCGAGTGCAGTTACGTTTTTACACGCGTCATTTGTTGCGGTTATTGTTTCTTCGAATACGTGCTCGCCTTACTTCGAAGACAAAGTTTTAAATTTTTTTCATTACTTCAATATTTTTCAATATATAAGTTGCAGGAAGCTCAATGCAATCAAATTGAAATAATGTGGTCATCAATTTTCATAGATATAACAAATATTTATCTTTCACTTTGAATACATCTCTCTTAAATTAAATTCCGCCATTAACTTTACTTTTTCTTATTATGTCTCTTTTAGATTATAACAATCAAAAAGAAACTTCTTCAGTTAAGAACAACTAAATTTCCAAACAAATTTATCTATGAAAATTATTCGTAACTTAATTCAACAAAATCTTACTTGCAACAAACTCTTACTCAAAAATATTACTTGCACATAAAATTGATCGTTATTGAAATTGTTGATTTAATAATAATTGCAATTTTTGAAGGCATACTACATTTGTATACTAATAATCTACGCGTATAATATACTAATAATCTACATCATCGAACATAATTTGTACAAAGCTATGTGGGAGCGGCGTGTCGCGAACCGAGTACCGTACCGGGTCAACTGCCTCTCGCGTTTATGTTTCCGGTATGAACAATCTGAAAAATGAAATGCGCGTCTAGCGCTAATAACACGGCGTAACCAGAGCTCTGCGAATACAACATTACGACGAATACCAAGAAGCGTTTTTCCTGCGCCTCGCGGCGCGTTTATGGGATATTGACGCAAGAAATTTCGAAGTCGTATATATATTCCGCGCAAAAGGAACCCCATTCGGCTCATTCGTTTCTTCTGCGCTTTGCCGATCGGTAGCCCCGACCTTGGGATCTATATACTCTTTGGTGGTTGGTTTCGCGGTATGTTCGACCCAAATCTTGCCAATTCGGTAGCCAACGGCGTCTCGCCGTAATTTGTAATAACGTATCTACCGCTACCGTTCGTGGCCACCGGGATTTGTCGGCGAATCGGGAACAAAAACGAGCACGTATACGAGCGGTTAAATGACCTACCCCGTAATTTCTAATATTTCATTTAAAATGAGGAAGACGCTCGAGTTCTCGACCGGTATAGCCCTGGGGCCATTGAAATATTACAAATTGCGGGTTGTATACATACCTATATCACGCTTAATCATTCGTATACATTCTCGCGCGCACGGACAACGTATATACACATTTGGACAATTTCATTGGCGAGAAGGCGCCGCGCCGTAGTGGCATCGGCGGATTCTGGTTTTAGGTTTCGGTCACGCGATGCCTTTTTTCTCTGTTCCCGGTACTCGCTTATCTTTGGCCCGGGGCGCTCCATGGCGCATCGACAACACTGCGCCGTTCTGTTTCCGTATCTTCCTTTTGCCGATTGTATAAGCTAGACTCCTTGTTCGTTCTCTCGAAGGTTTCTTCCCGACCGCCATATATATTCGTATAACATCTTTTTGTACGCAGGTATGTTTAAATGTACGCAACACGTCTTACGATGTTACGTAAGGAATACCGTCCACCTCGCAGGAATATCGTTTAACGAATCGCTCGTGTGTTTCGTGCTGCGCCGCGCCCGTGCCATTGTGCCGTAACCGTTTCCCAGAAGGGCGCAAATCAGAGAAGTAATATGCGAACGTAAAAGTGCGAAGGCCTAATTATTATTGAATGCCTCCGCGCGAGGAGCGTACATTGTAGAAAATTACTATTGCGGGAAGAGGAGGCCCGGTTGAGACTGGCCGACTCATCGCCGCATCGCCCCGAGGATCATCCGGACCCTTTTCGTTCTGGCCCGCGTTGCGTTGCGTTGCGTGGTACTACAATTGAAGAGTTCAATTAGAAACCGGTCCAAGTGCCGAGAGCCAAACAATTGAGCTGCATTCGCGTCCCAGCCACGCCGCGAGGGAATTGTCATTCTAACGCGATCCAATCGTCGTCTCTATTATACCTTTCAGCTCGAAATATTATAAACTTCGAGGAAAAAAACGGCTACTCATTCATTATATATTCTTGCGTAGGTACTTTTCGACGTCCCGAGGTGAACTTAATATTGCAGCGCGAAACGAAGTGACGAGGATATGAATTTTAATGCGTGATTTTGCTTGATCTCTTGGAAATCCCGTTTTCAATATGTAGATTTCCCGATCGCGACCTACTCTCGACTTTCTGTTTCAATTGACTGTTAGTCAATAAAGTGTCAATTTACCGAAAATAAAGCGAACTCTTCTGAGATAATTCTATCCTTCGAGAAATCTCGATATGTCATTCCAATTAATTGGCGATATAATACCAAGGTATCAATTCCGAGATAAGTTTTGCGCTAATCTCGAACCAGTTTCCCGAAAATAAAAGTTGAGGAAGTGAAATACGTGTTACGGATTTATGACGCTTTACGACGATTATTTGACCTATTGCAATTTTCGAAATGCATTCTCCTGCCAATTCACAAAGAGAAGTGTTGCAAAGTGTGGACGCGAGTTCCGGAGCATTCGTAGAATCGTTCGAACCCACTTTTAACGACGAGCGCATTCTGTCAGTCGCATTGGCGTAGCGCCATATGCAACTCCCTTTTTTCATGTGCTTCAACAAAAATATTTCTTCTAGAAATCTATCATGTCGATAAATTAAGATTCGAGCCATTATCAATGAATAATTATTAAATAAACAAGTATGATAATTTATAAAGCAGAAAGAGATGTTAGAATAAAAATAATTTAATTATAGTTAATACATAAAAATAATTATTAACAATTGCGAAAATATAAACTGCAATCTTGACTTGATAAATCAAGCGCGTGTTCAAATTGAAGTAAATCTTCTATATCTAACAAAAAATAAATTAAAAATAAATTAAAAATAGATTTATTGAAAAATGGTGCATGTTATTTTTGCAACAATTTTAATATTTTGTTAATCTTTCTTTAACTTTTATTATCGCCTTAAAAAAAACATTAAATTGAAAGTGCTTTATAAGAATTGGCCAAGGCTGCATTTTGTTTATCATTAAACAATCCTAAGAGGATACATAATAACGTCTCTTTGAGATAATAAAAATTAATTAAAGCAGGAACTGGATGAAAAAGAAACGTAAGTGTTCTCATTCTTATGTGAATTATCTTAATGCATTACATTATTGAAATTATGTGTGCATACACAAACAATTAATTTTAATTATGTATATGATATTAACTTATTGTCGTAGTCGAGAAAGAAAAGTTGGACTATAAATGCATGATTTATGTACTATTACGGTTATCAATTAACGTCAAAGGAGATAAATTCAAGGCGCCATAAAAGGTGACACAACTTTCTCGTTCGCTCCGCGCTACGCTAGTGACGCTGAACGGCTCGAAGAGTTTCGGCTTGCGATCGAGGCGAGACCATTATGTCAAATCGGCGAGATTGTTTCTCTGAACGTAAATTGCAGTCCGGTTCCATATAATAGTTACGTCCGAATTTTATAGCGCTAGTTTCGCCTAATTGATCGGGGAAACCTTTCTTGGACCCGCGTCGCGGAGTTTCTCTCCGTTTCGCCCGTCGCGCTCGAGACTCGATCGTTAAAGCATGTAATTTCGATCGATACGAAAACCCTGATGTCGACGTAACAATATCAAAGCGAATCAAGACAATTAGCGTTTGTCTCCCGTTTATAATTGTTACGGATTTACGTGGCGCGGTGTCTTCGCAAAACGTGACGTTTCCAGTCGTCCCTTTCCGACCCTAATCGAGCGTGTTATTTCAATGTCAAAGTGACAGGTGGCGGGACGTAATCGAGGTAAAGAGATACAAAGCAAATAACCGGTGGTTACCGCTCGCTCGTCGAGCAAAACGTTATGCGCTTTTATATATTTCACGTGAGTTAAAAGTTAATTTTCTCTCTCCCTCTCTCTCTCTCTCTTTCTCTCTCTACGATCGATCCAACTAATGTTCCGCGATACCAATCCGATCGGCGTAATATGCTAAATAAATGGCAGCAAACGCGATTTACATTTTCGTTTAAGTGATCGTGACGAAAACAGTCGCGCGGGTTTTAATTATGCAAACTGTATGTTATGTTTATTATAACGCTTACTATCGCTCGCGACGTTTTCTTTTTCACTTTATGATAGACAAATTAAATCGCATCCATATATATTATCCATCTATAATGATATATTAATGCGTTTTTATAGAAGAGAGCCCTCCAGGCTTTCTAAACGTTTCTCGACCACAAATCTTGACGTGAATTAATGGGATAATATACGTTTCGACAAGTGATTAATTTTCGACACGACGTGCTTTTGCAACTGGTCTTTACGTAATCTGCAACTGGCAAACCGATATCTGAGAAACTCTGTGAATATCGCCGTAGGCGATATTCTGTATCATGATCGACATTCGTGCGTAATGTCGTTACATGGAAACGATCATCGTTTGAAGGATTACTTTGTTTCATTGCGCCGCGCCATAGCGTGTCGACGCTCTTCTCTTTGGGGCATTTAAGCGTACTTCGAACAAAATAATCGGACGAGAGTAATGTTGCTCGTACGCATAAATACATTTCACTCACGCCACGCAAGTAATAGCGGGGTTTCATTACCCGCACGAAAAAGTCGGCATTCGAGAATGCACCGGCGTAGACGCTAATTATGTATTTTGCACGTACCTGTATTTTAACGTTTTTTTATACTTTTACGTCTTTTTTCCCACGTGCAATGATCGCGCCATAATGATCCCCTGCGCGGCAACACATATCCCGTACCGTATTTCTTCCGATTAAAGCAAATTAAAATTATATGCCTTCTAAGAGAGACAGATACGTTCGAATTGCATTGTAAATTGGAGATATCTTGAGGGCACACGGATGAAGCATGAGAGGGCACCGGCTAACAGAAAAGTAAAGTTTCTTTTCGGAGCTATCACATTTATAAATTGTATAAGAAACGAAATCTCTTCCTGTTTTCGCGAGACTCTTTTTATCCTACCGACTTACCTGTACAACATAGATTGAGGCAAATTGACAGAGCGATCGAATCAATATAATGCCGAAATTCTAAGCAGAAGGCTCGTAACATATTCTTGTAAGAATTTTTAAACGCTTATCTTTATACAATATTTTTACAGATAACTTCTTAGCATAGCCATAAAATTATAAGAAATCGTAGATATTTATGAATAATCGTATGTCTTACGATAAATAAAATTATCATAAAATTAGAATACTAATCATAAGTTTTTATAAATTTTATGAAAACACGTTATGAATCTTAAAATTGACCCATTAGTTTTGAGATAGTTTTAATCGATCATTAATTAAAAATTTTTTTTGTTCAAATGAATTATTTTGTCATGTTGGTTACTTCTGCGCGTTTCCTCTGCATCGGAAATAATTAATAGTTCCATAATGTGCATGTGATCCTGCAGTGTGTCAGTTGACGATACAAGCGTAGAGATCGTGAATACATGTACAAATTTTGTCTTTCATATAAATTCACGATCCCAAAAAAAAGACAAATTTTATAATAATGTAATAATTATGTTAAAACTTATGCAAATTGTAATTATGATTTTTACAGTGTGTGCAATTTACTAAATCAGTCTAATAATGATCCGCTCTTCTCTTCAATTTCAGGGCATTTCAGATAATTTTCCCTTCTTTATTTGTCGTGCAATACGTATTATTTCGTTATTAAAACACAAGCCAAAGTTATAAACATTAAGAAGATATAATAAAATTTAATTAAAAAATTTGTTTTTAATTATATAAATTTTTATATAAATAAAAAATTAATTCAATTCGCTTCTATCCTTTACGATTGATATTTCATGCTGCATTTTAAAATATCCATGAGAATTTTGGGTTCAAAATTCTCTGTCTCTACTATACTGTTGTCGGATAAAAATAGAGTTTAGAAATCGCTAAGCGCTTAGAACTAAGTGAACAAAAAGGGTTATCGAACGAATGGAGCGAAGGTGATGTAACGTGACGACTTCGACTTGTCCGCACCATTAAAGTGTCACTCGATGTCTTCGACGATTTCGTACCGGTCTGATCGCGACGACGGCGCGAGTGAATAATTCGCCGCTGATGCATAATTGATAACCTCTATATACGGTTAGTAGTCGCGAAGCGCAGTAATGACACCAAGTAGAGACCCACGCCTAGCCCGGTCGTCGTCTAAAGATATACCCATCCCAATTAGAGGAATTGACATTAGTGATCGCCGACACCAACCGGGAACGCCTCTCGTCGCTCTCTCGTCGCTTTATATTTCGTCACTCGATTCTATCGAGCGGCGGCCGGTCGTCGCTCCAATCTCCGTCGGGGATAACGCGGAATTAATAATATCTGACAATCTCGCTAATTGCATGAATCATCTGTTCCTTCTGCATTGTTTTAGCCAAGTACGCGGAGACACGTATAATTCGATCGGACACGTATCGCATACGCAATCGTTATCTCGTTACAGAGATAGTCTAGCTCTAATGCATTCATGATGACGAGAAAGATAAGTAAGATATTCAGCCAATGTTTAATAGTTAATGTCTTTTTTTTTGCTAGAATACCACAATACGTATAATTATGCGAATTAATTATTCATAGAAATATGATACTTAAATAACTACAGATGTTGCTTTTATTAGATGTCATTAAAAATCGATTTATTCGTATTAATTATTTAAACAGCTACTCTGTTCTATTTTTAAATTCTTTACATAACAATGAGATTTTAATAAAAGAAATTAGCAAAATTACGGCATTAGTATTTCACTTGAAAAAGCATCGTTGTCATCGCAATAAATTAACGAAGCTCGGTACAATTCACATTGAGGCCCGCGGCTTTGTAATTACACGGCGCTTTCAAGAACCGACAGAATGAAATACTTAAATTTCCGTTTTCCCCGCTGCTCTCGAAAATACTTAAAACATTATTTACTCAAGGCAATACCATCTTGCATGAAAATCAAGATACAACTCACGCAATGAGATAATACGGAACAGTAACAACGGAGCACCGTAGAAGTCGATAATGATCAACGTGCATTCACCGAGAGTCACTCCATTTCTGAGAGTTGCTACTTTCAGACAAAATGTACGTTGATCTGACAAACAAATCTCTCATTCTTGACTTTATATTAACACTAACATTAACTGATTCTACAATCCTGAGAAAGGAGAGAGTAATTAACAGAAACAATGTGTACTTCTTTTAGGAATTATTAAAGAGCATTAATGCCTCGGTAACCAAACTAACTATCGGTTTAAATTAAGAAGGAACAAAAGATGTCTCTTAATTAAGACATTTTCTCAATTTTTTTCATTAGAAAGAGATTTTTTTAAGCAAAAACCAAATTAAGCCTACTGCTTCGATAAATAGGCTACCTGCCTAAAGTAAGAAGAAGCAAAAGATTTGTCTTCCGACTATATAAAGATATTTTCTCATCATATTAATTTCATAATTAGAAAAAAGATTTAATGTACTTAAGCAAAAATCAAATTAAACTAGTAATACACAGAAAAATATAGCGTATAGTAAGCAATCAACGTTTTTTATTTGCTACTGTTTGAATTATTGCCTTACATTCTCGACTGTGATTATGGCTGATTTGCTTATTATTTACGTTTTAGTACTTATATTGTTTCTATGTGCTATCCCAATAAACAAGAAACACTTTGGAATATTTCAGCAACATTATTGCAACGTTACAGCAATTAATGTTAATAAAATGTTCCAAAATGTTTCTTGCTTACTGAAACCAGTTTTACTCAATAATTCAATTCAAATGCGAACATTCAGCTGTGAGACATTTTATTTACAAACGACGCCTTTTCAAGATTACCGATTTTCAGATCTTATCATCAACGCGTTTTCAACTTATGCAATGATCATCTTACATCTAATTACTATTGTTGATGTATTAACGGCGCGTACCTGCCAGTCTGTCCTTGAGATGTGGATGCGCCTGCAGAGGATGCGCAGCGAGGTTCGCCAGGAGGCTTGCCCGGTGCAAACCGGCTGCCGCGGCTTGTTGTTGGCTGTGTTGAAGGGCCTGCAAACTCCAGGGTGGTATCAGCGCCTGTGCGGGCAAAGCGCTGACTGGCGCGCCGTTTGCGCCCGGTGGCCGGTGCGCCGGTACCCTTATGACGCTGCCGCCGGTGTAGATGAAACCGGGAGTGCTGAAGACTCGGAAGGGGGCGAGGAGTTCCGCTGCCGACGTGCAATGTACGGACGAGGAAGAGTTTGCGCGAGTGTCGGGTGTGCTGTCGTCGTCGTCCTTCTCCGATAGTTTCTCCTCAGCGTCATGGCCCCAAGACCGCCTGCCATCATCGAGAACCCCAACCGAGGATGCTTGGTTGTTATTATTATTATTGTTGTTGTTATTATTGTTGCCTTCCTCCCAAGACCACTTTCTCTCCTTGTCGCTGTCAGGTTCTTCTGAGGAAGGGCTCTTAGGATTCTGAACACCGCTTTCGCCCAGCAGACGACTTATGCTGAACGGATGGCTACGGGGAGGATTGTTCGCCAGCGTCCTCACGCCGATTTGACTGGGAGGTGGCGAAGTGGAACACTCGGAGGTCTCCTGGGACACGTGGCGGCCATCGTGGCTCACGTAATTTTGCGGACTGCAACTTCGGGAATCCGAATCATCCACATTGATCTCCTCCGTCGCGTCCACGTCGCTGTCACCGTGCTCCGACATGATTTCTCCTTCTCGCGAGTATTCGACGCTTGTGATCAGAGGCAGTGTGCTTCAAACAACGGGTGTCTTCATCGAGTCGTCATGTGTCTACAGCAAATAGGGAAGTGACATCGATCGCGACTGCGTAGGACGATCGAACAAGGGAGTGGAATGTTGAATAGAAGTGGTTGACTCGTAGAGAATTTGCCAAGGACTAGATTATGATTGTATGAAGATCGAAATGATGAATGTTTATATTTATTGCACAAGCGATTTAGCTTGGACCACCTTGTAAAATTTCTATGCGGCAGCCATTTTGTTTCTACGAGTTCTGATACTATTTTGTTCCTCGGACGGAGATTTTATCAGACATTCATTTTTCATTTTCGTTTTTTGTAAATTCACTGTCTCCGTCGTTGCTCTTTTTTCTTAACTAATTTAAGAATGTAACAGTCCAACACGGATTCCACTGCTTTCGTTTATTGATTCGATTAGCCATCGGTCTTTCTTAATATTTAAATAGCAATTTTATGTCTGACGATACACTAATTTCCGTCTTCAAAAACTAAAATCCATTCGTGAATGACGTCTTTGTTCGATAAAACAAATCGGGGACCAACAAGCCTCTTTCGAGGCTGGTCTCTCCGTCATTTTATACAGAAACAAGGATACCTCTACAATTCCGTGAGGTAACCACTTCACCCCGAAAAGAAAAAACGTTCCACCGTACTAGAAAAATTCTTCGGGATTCCCGGATAAACTCCGACCACACTAAACCGGATTCTTGATAAGTCCTTCCGATTGTAGGGCGCCAGAAGAGAACAGCTTCTCGGGTCAAATTTTATCACTTTACGGACGAAAACTACGCACGGTAGTAAGAATTTCGCACTTCGTAGTAAACGATAAACAGATCGCTCGCGCGTTTTTACATCCGACGGGGAAGGGGGATTCCCGTTCCGTTCTCCGTTTCGTTGAAACTCGGTCCCCTCGGCTTGACCGGAGTGTCGGCAAGTGCGTGAATCCGGGTCGGTCGCGTCGAGAGAGACGGGACGTTGTGAGAGTACCGGCGAAACCAGGTGGTTTATCCCTACCAGAGAACAACGAGACGCGTTACCTACTCGCGACGTACGTATCGCTCGAACCTGCCCACCGTCAGCCGGCCGGCCAATCCCGCGACGGCGTAGTACGCCCACGGGCGCGCGCATTGGTCGCTGTTAAATTGATACCTATTTAACATTTGAGTAGAATGTTGCAGGCGATCGCCTTTTTCCTCCCTGTATTATTTATTGCTCGATCGTCGTGCCTCCTTTTTTCGCCTCCTTCTCTTCTTGCTCGCTCGCTCCGTCGCTTCTTCCTTTGCATTTCTTCTCCTATCGCGTCTTCTGCGGGGGCTGTCTTATAGTTCTTTCTCACTTTTCCTCTCTCTCTCTCTTTCTCTTTCTCTCTCTCTCTCTCTCTCTCTCTCTCTCACTCTCTCTCTCTCTCACTCTCCCGCTACTGTAGACTCGT
>NW_017259281.1:3050734-3051744 GCF_001594045.1 Atta colombica | reverse complement strand
TCTCTCTCTCTCTCTCTCTCTCTCTCTCTCTCTCTCTCTCTCTCTCTCTCTCCCCTCTCTCCTTTCGTTCGTTCGCCCCAGCCGTCATGTTATCGTATCATAAACGCCATGAAGAGAATGCAAGAGCAGCAGTTGCATTTCTCTTTAATTTTAAACGTACGAGCGAAACGTACGAGCGAAACGTATGAGCGAACGTTCCATAAAAACAAAAAGTGGCATCAATTTTATTAATATTTATCAATCTCAATTTCGACAAGAAAGCAAAATCTGCAGAATCTGCGTGCTACGATGCCTGTGTTATCCAATAATCCTTATTCCAAGTTTTCCAACGTCATCTAATTATCTTCTGAGAGATGCACGCCAACCGGAGATCCTTCTCGAGAGGGCGGGTCGATATTTCTTACCGGGAAGTTCCTTACTACCGATCGATTAGTCGCACCACCCCGGTAGGGGTGGCTGTCCGACCGCGTAAATGCGCGGGCGCGTCCTTTTATACGAGCCGGTTTAAAATGGTGACTGTCGACAAGCTCGACCCGCCATTTTCCACGTCCCATCGAGAAAATGTATATCTTTCCCCTTAACCAAACGAGCATTTTTTTTTGTGCTCACGAAAAAGCTATTGAATTTACTATATCATCCACCGCGAAAGAAGGAATATTTATAGTCGTTTCTGCTTAAGAACTAGGCTAAAATCAGTCTTAAAATAATACGATTTAATAAATAGGTTTTGAGATTTAATTTTTTAAATTCATTATATCATTTTTTGCAATCTCAATTTAATTAGAAAAGAAGTTTGTCTGGAGACATAGCCTAACAATTTTTTCTTGGGAATAGATTTATGATTAATTTTTGGAAGAAAATATGAGTATGTATGTATAACGATAAAATGTTAATTTTTTAATCTTATATTATTTTTCTAGAAATGTGAAAAAATAATTTAAGAAGATTATTTTCATGAAATTAATTTAAAATGCAAGAATAATTTCATAATAATAAAATTAAATATAATA
>NW_017259281.1:3050411-3050703 GCF_001594045.1 Atta colombica | reverse complement strand
ATAATCTCAAAAATAATGTTAAATAATAATTTTTTAGTATAAATTAAATAAAGTAGCATACATATTTTTTAAATTATACATATATACGTTTTAAATTAATTTTTTCTAAATTTATTAACATATTAGTAATATGTTGATATGATAACACTTTTAACGTTTATTTAAAAAATAAAATATTTGTCGTGAAATTTTTCACGATGATTTGAAGTAATGTTTTTCGGTGTGTTCATTATTATACAATTTTATTTTTCCTTTGAATAAAAATCTGAAAAGAATAATAATAAATTGTTTT
>NW_017259281.1:3049720-3050318 GCF_001594045.1 Atta colombica | reverse complement strand
AAATAATATACATATATAATATTATATATATAATACATATATAATAATATACATATAAAAATTCATAAGAGTATTTACAGCGATGACATACAATGTTTCACGCGATTGATTCGTCTAGAATAAGAATAAAAACGAATATGAAAATTATCGTTTTATTACATTTAAAAAGGTAATTCTTTCTTCTTATGTATGCTCGTGCGAATTTAAATCTTTAATTAAATCTTAAATTACGTTTCTCAAGCTTTTGATTTAAAAATCTTAAAATGGAAACCCTCTTATTTGAATTTTGAAATTTTGATTTAATGAGATTAAAATATCGCTATGATATCTTTAAGAATTTTTAATCAGTGAGCTAATAATCATTTAACTGTAATAACGGTAAAGTACAGAATGACATTTTTTAAATATTTGTCGCGATCCTATTTGGAAGAATACGTACAATAAACACAGACGAATTCTCATCAATTATACTTGCTGACTTAATTATTATTACAGGAAAGATAATATATCCATTATTCTCTGGCCTGTCTATTCCAAACTGATAAATTCTCATATAGATTGTTATCTATTTTATAAATATCTTTATTAAATATTTATA
>NW_017259281.1:3033471-3049316 GCF_001594045.1 Atta colombica | reverse complement strand
ATATATATATATATATATATATATATATATATAAAAGTATAATTCCTCCCAAATAATCTCCTTTTATATTTATTACAGTGACAGTAAAAACATAATTAATTGCGCATATTAATATAATACAATAAAATAATTATATGCACTTTGTATAGCACTCCCGATGTTAATATATATACGTACATTTTACAATCGTACATTGCGAATAGAATATCATTGAAATGTGAAGGCAAAAATAACGAAAAAAATAGCTCTCTGATTCGTTCGACATCCGTAAATATCGCAAGTTGGCAAAACGAACGAGATTTCGATCGACGGAGAATTTCAGCACAAATCATAAACGGCGAATTTATGCTAACATAGTTTAGGAAGCTTCAAATATGAGATTTAAGATTTAATAACGATTATGTTTATTAATTATAGTAATATACCGCAATGTTAGATTTAATATCGTATATGTAAAATATTTCGCGTGCACAAACTCAATATTCAATCAATATGTACTAATTATTAATAAATGATCGACATACTATGATGGTTTTCCATTACTTCATTTACTCGATTTGGTAATTCATGTTATCACTCTACACTCTCAATCCAAAAGAAATGAGCATGCAAATTACATACTTGCTAGCAAAAAATTTAAAGTTAAATGCAATTTTCGAAGCTAAGTATTGCTATTAAAATCATTATTGCCTTGAAAGATTGTAATAAAATTTTTTATATTTCATAATCCCAAATACTTTATAATTTTCATTCCATATTGCTTAGATAAAAATCGCTAAGAAATAATTTCATATCGCTAAGAAATCTTATTCGTTATAAGTAATAGATACAAATAAAATAAAAATTTATATAAAATATTTGCTTGTATAAAATTTTTAAATTTAAATATATTTTTAATTCAATTTCATTTAATCATTAAAATTACACCTGCAATTTACGAACAATTAGTTAAGCTAATTGTTCATAAAACAACAAACTGTATTCGATAATGCTGCAGAGCGGCACGCGTCGGTACCTGTCGAGCCTCGCCGTTCAAATGACAATACAAAATAAGCAACGGCTCCGTAGTACCCAGTGACCTTGCGTCACCAAGGCTGTACACCAGCCAGTTCTGCCACAAATATTCAACATGTTACTATGAAATAATTGTACGTCAAAATAACTACGTATTTTGCTCCTCGCATTATATTTCAAAGTAATTTTGATAAAGAAACTGCTGCTGCGTATACTTATTTTGTCTCAACATCATCTATAGGTAACAAATGATTTTCATAAAGTTAAAAAGAAATAAAATATTGAAATGGAAATATTGTTATGTGACTCCTAATTAATAAGAGAATTCATTTCAATATAATTAATAAATATATATAATATTTTTATAAATGTGTATAAATGCACACATATTATTATAACAGCACATTTTGACGATTACATTTTACGATTAAGTCTTTCTTTTCTTTTATTAATAATTTAAAATAAATGATATATATTTTAATTTGGAAAGCTATTTTTGTAAATTAATTTATAAAAATAGCTTCTATTCATTTACTTCTAAAATTTTATCTAAGAAGGAAAATTATATAATTCTATTTCTTATAAATAATTATAATAAATAAAAAATTAAATAAAAAGTTACAAAGAATGTCTTAAATCTTATTTTTCTTTTCTAACTTATTTAAATTAAACAATTTTACTACTTCCAGAAATTATAAAAAGAATAATAATAATAAAGTAACTTTCATAAATACTTTCCGCCAATTAAAGCAAAAATAAATTTACTAAAGAAGCAAAACAATATCTATTCATCGTTGAGTGCACGGCGGCTTGCGCAGCGATTAACTTTCTAATTTTAATATTAATTTAGTTCAAAGATATAATAATAGATAATAAATATTTAAAGGAAAGAATTCCTTTTAATAATCGACAGAATGCATTAACATATGATTTCATGTCTGCTCATTTGAATTTTTATATGAAAATGACAGTACGAGATGTATACAATTTCTGTCGCAGGAGAACACTAAGCCGCGCTCAAATTTATTACCGAGAAATATGTAATTTATTTATAACGAAACTATAGACATTAATATTCTTATCGTTCTTCAAATTAAGCATTAATTTATAATCGATATAATATGCTTCTTCTCATTATTCGGATTGATTAAATAATGATTAAATTCAACGATTCAGATTACATTATCTGGCATTATCGATCTGAAAATAGTAGGTAAATTACATCAGGTAAATTTAAATCAGAAGTCTACAATGTACTTTGGGATACAGCAAGATATAGGGCGTCTTTGGAGAGACGCTATTAGCTTTGTGTCATTTTATCCTTGTTTTACATCTAAGAAACATTAAAGATAGAATAATACAAATAGCGCTAATTCAGTAAGAAAAAAATGTCGAAATATTTGTTGCTTACGATGATATTCATTAGTTATGACAAAATTTGAATGTGATGACGAAATATAAATTTCTGTAAAATATATTTCAATAGTTGTAAAAAAAAAAATAGATGGCTTATTTGCTAGGAAAGAAATTTATTTTGCCGTATCTAAATATTTATTTCAATGAAATAAATATTTAAATAAATTTTTTTTTTATTGTGGCAGCCAATTTTTTGTTGCGTTAGCCTATTCGCAATATCAGTATAGGATTTCGATAGATTAACGCAACCAAAAATTGGCTGTGGCAATCAATTAAAAATGCTATACCAATTCAGCCAATCTTTTCTTTTAATGTACCGTCTCTTCCCTGAACGTTCCTGTAGAATATTCTATATACATTTATTTTATTGTATGTTGAAATTTCATTGTTAACTGACGCATGGCCTTGGTGTTTGTGTAGTACGCAAGCATACAAGGCCGCTTATGTACGCCACGGAATAAGGTCGTCCGTCTGCGACACATAATAAGACTGCTAAACACCACACATATTGTCATTTGAATTGCAACATTCGACTCGGTACCCAGTGCCGCGGCATTGGCTGCATTCAGAAAACGCTTTACAATTGTTGTAAGATTCTATAGTATAATTAGTTCTTGCCTTTAATTTCTCACTA
The DNA here is from genome assembly GCF_001594045.1 of Atta colombica. Classification (NCBI taxonomy): domain Eukaryota; kingdom Metazoa; phylum Arthropoda; class Insecta; order Hymenoptera; family Formicidae; genus Atta; species Atta colombica. Next base: position 3,046,252 of record NW_017259281.1, on the reverse strand, counting down.
GATCTAAATATATATATAATTAAAATATTAAAAAATCTTAAATAGAAACTAATAGAGAGTTGCATTTTAAAATTTATTTACGAATAAAGGAAGAGAAATATAAAGTATTGTGTAATATTAATTTATGGCAAAAATGAAATGTCAATAACAATGATTTAATATTTTTAGAACGTAATTAAATTCGCAAGTACCTTGCATCTAATTTTAAATTTTCTGTTAATCTTAATCTTAATCTTAATTTTAATCTTAAATTAATCTTTAATTTATATAATTTGGTCATCACTTTCGGATTGAGAACACGAACCTCCGAATCAGGTAATTGCACGATGCAAAACTGAGATAATGATCATTTACCAAGTACATTTTAACGAATTTATACGCGAAATATTTTACGCATGTGATTCTGAGTTGAACAGCTTTATAATAAATGTAATTAAAAAATACAATAATAATTATATCTGCATGTTTGTATAACTTAAATTCAAATTGTCGTTTATAATTTGTTAAACAACTCTCTGCCGTTTGAAATTTTATTGTGTTTGCGATATTTACGAGTCAGATGACTCATAAAGTTTCATATTTTTCTCCTATCATTTTCGCGATCGCGTTTTGATGAGATAAAACTATAATGTTTGTACAATGTAGTAAAATACGCGTCACGTACGATTTACATCCAAAGTGCCATATAAAGTGCGGACGATTATTCTATCAGAATGATTAATACGTGCGATCGTAATTAACTGTATTTTCCAGAGTGCAACGAACGAATCAGAAAAGGGGGAAGCATGAGAGGATAAACACTGCGTATCGCGCGATTTATACTATTTTTTGTATCTTATTAAGATCTTTAAATTATTCATCTGCATAATACATAATAATATGTGTGTGAATGTATGTATGAAAGTTAAAAGCATATAGTTAGAGATAATATTTCATAAAGAAATGGATTATTTCGCTATAGTTCTAGATTAAATTAGAACATAAAATATTTAATTTTAGAATTGGTATAATCATCAATCTGTTGAACATTTTATATAATATTATCAAGTATATAAATGAGATTTTCAGAAAACGTAAGAGAAAGTACTGTAAAGATATAATATATTAATTTTATTCAGTTAATTTAATCATAAAATGTTATATTAAATATAATAGATTCAGTTTTCTGCAGGTTTATTGTTCATTATTAGATAATTAATAAAAAAATATAAAAAAAGGAAAATAAAATAAAAGTATAGCAAATAAATTATTAATATTTTTAAAATGTAAAATGTAGTATTTTTATTTGAATTTCTCTTCATGGTATTTATATCTTATGGATGAAGATTGGAACAACATGTACCTATTTATATGAAATAAAAATAAATTTTATCTAAAGTAAATAAAAATCATTAATTTAATTAAATTACTTTATTTTTCTTTCCTAAATATATTTTTTATAGAATTTTTGTTTGTGATTATTCTCTATATTTTCAAGATTAAATGTTACATATGCTGGCAAGAAAATATTTAAAGATTATTAAATTCTTTAACATGCATTTTACAAACATAACTAAAAGATAAAAAATGTTTAGACTGTTTCTAAAAAAATGTTAGAATTTTTCTGGTAATATGAAATAACTATAATTCGAAAAAACTGTTTTGACTTCGTTCGAATCCTTCTTCAAAATAATGTTGAAATCATAAAATATCGGCTGTAAAATTTGAATGTACTTGTTGCACCATGTAGCATTGCTAAGACAAATCATCCGTAAAGAAACTAATGCATCGCTTGCAAACAGTTGGCGATCAAAATATAAAACATTTTATGAAAAGCTCATCTGATAAGTTTTTAATGAGATTCATACACGAACTTAAATTATTTTTGTAAGTTATTATTGTGCGATTATATCGATAAAGACAATAATTTTATACATACAATAAATAAATTGTTTAATACTTTAACTTCCGAATATAAGTGGATGCTAAGATAAAACTCTAAATGGAAAAAAGAGAGATTATTCCTGCATCCATTTTATAAGAAACTTTGCATTTGTAAGTTTTAATTTCTTTTAAGTATTTTCAAATTCATTATATATCTACGTATTTAAGTGTTAAAAAATGAAATCAAAGCATATCCCAAGATTAAATAGTTTTCTGTGTATTTTGCATGTTGATATTCAGTATCGAATATCGGAAAGTAGACAAACATCGCGCGTTGTACGAGAATATTTCGATCGTCAATTCATTTGAGAGCAATCCACGATGCTAAACCGTTTGCGCAATAAACATTGCGGTACCTGCTGTAATGGCAACAAAATGATTTGCCGCACACGTAGAACGGCGACCGACGCGGTTAAGGTTCGCTCTCTTGCCTTTTGCATTACGCCGCCTCGTGCAGCTTGCACTTTTCTAATGGTCAGAGCACGTACTATTACGCAGTTCTTCGCCGCATGTGTATACACGCCATATAAACTCCGCCATTACAACAGAGTGTAGGATGTTTTAAAAGGAAAAATCGGTATATTAATGGTTGATTTATATTGTTTATAAGTCAAATATGCAAGAAACATAATATTCATCGAGAATATAAAGAATAATTGCCTTGAAAAATTTATTAGATAAAACTTGTTCAATTGTAATTGTTAAATTTTTCAATAGTAAAAAATTTTAAAAAGCTTTAAATAGCAACAAAATTTTTATTTTCATCTTTTTACTTCACGAAAAATTTCGCTATATATATATTTGTAATTCTTTTAAAATTTAAATAAACTTTGTTTTAGAAATTACGTTACATATGATATCAAGTTGATTTCTTATTGATGATAAATAATAATTATAGAAGATATCTAAAATATGTATCACAATTGAGACATCATTAATTTTTAAATCGTTAAAAGTTTAAAAAGTAATTACTATCATATACATACATTTATACAACAATTTTAGATTGTTTTTAAGTATAAAATATTATATTCTTTAGCATTATTATGTTTTAGAAGCATATTATATATGCATATATATAGCATTCTGTATGTTTTAAAAATATCATCATATATGCTTTTAAACTTATTCAAATATTTATGCAACTTAAGTTTACATATTCAAGCGTTCATTATCGATAAAAAGGAGGGGGAAAGAGAGAGAGAGAGAGAGAGAGAGAGAGAGAGAGAGAGAGAGAGAGAGAGAGAGAGAGAGACATAAAAAGAGAGAAAATAAATACATTCATTATTTATATCATAATAAATGTATATTTTATAAATATCTACATCTACTTGAAACAGATGATCATGTCGTTACACTTGGGAAATAGATATTACGACGTGAACGTCGTTAAAAACGTCATCAAGCACGTAAGATCGACCGCGGACGGTAATGCCGCAAAGTAATACCTAGTTTCGTGGAAAAAAGTCCTCTTCTCTCTCACCCTCTTACAATAAAGTGCCCGTTTTACTCGTCGGTTTGTCCGCGTTCTCTCGACGCGCTCGTCAAAGGCACTCGGCAGCCTAATTTCATTAATCTATAAATGCGGTTTGTCTCGAAAGGGACTATTCTCCTTCTTCGTGTCTAAAATTATCCTCCCTCTCTCACAACGATCCTCTCGAGTTAAAGCGATTTATTGTTATTACCTTCGGCAGGGCGTATTCCTCGATCCAAATTGATCTGCGCATCCAGAACGCAGATTAACGCGATTTCGCAGAGACTTCGGGAATTATTCACGAGGCTTTACCCTTGCACGATCTTTCTCTCTCTCTCTCCTCCCCCCCTCTCTCTCGCTCGCTCACTCGCTCGCTATCTTCCTACAATACCTCCTATAAAATCGGACCCCCACCGAAACTATCGGAACGATGTGACCTCCAACGCGATCCGGTGCGTCCCGATCGAGGATCAATTTAGATGTCAGGCGTCCATGTGTCACTTAGACGTTTTCACCGCCGTTCGAATAATTCATGCTACCCTTTGGAGTTGGTATAAACCCCACACGAAAAGCGCGCGAGTAAAACACGCGGGTGGAATGGAAACGAGAAAGAAGAAAAGGAAGAAAAAGAGAGACGGTAAAAAGGCGGAATGTATAAGAAAAACGCGGGTTGACCGTTCGCCGGCGCGGCATTCGCCAGGGAGACGTGTTGACGTGAAAAACCAAGCGTACTCTCGCGTAATCCTCTCGAAAGGTAACATCCTTTATTCAGAACTTTCTGACTTTTATCACTGCTCGCGTATGGTCGATCCCGCGAAATTGTTGTGTTGGTGACACGTCGAAGAAAATCATGCAAATCTGCTTTTAAGAACTTGGAAAAGTTAATCTGCATGAACTTTATAACATTACATAAAGAGTCGCAACGACGCGATTCCCTTTTCTCATCCATGAGCAATGAACGGAAGCGATTTTCTCGAGAAAAGGAATCAATTAAAGGACAGTCTCGAACTATCAAGATTGGTCCCCGATGTATCACAGACTATCGCTACGCATTCGTGTAAATAGTTTGGGAACGCTCGTATCAACCCCTGTCACCATTCGTATAGTTTCACGTTACATACGCAGACAGAATATTTGTCTCGTAACGCAAAGCAGTGGCGATGATAAATAATTGATTGGAGCAAAAGAGGGTGGTGCACCAAGCCCTATTCTATGGACGAGAAAGGGGTGAAAAGCACCGAGAAGCCGATTCCCAGCATTGATCGATCATGGGAAAGCGATAAGTACTCTGCCTGTCCAACTCCTAAATGAGAAAACTATTATTCGAGCTTGATTCTCTTGATTCTCTTGATAATATATCTCATAATGTAACTCTTAATGATGTAATGTAATCGCGATACAACTGCTTTCGCGTTCCTTGATTTCGCCGAAAAAACATTGCCTGTCATCAATAATTTTCAATCATTTTTCGCGTGAGGAAGACACCTTCATAATTACGACGCCATTACGTCGGTTGGTGCCTCGCGGCTGGGCATTACGAGTATCTTGGCGCGATAATGGGACTCCATTAACCGATTGCTCACATATGACAAAGCAATCGAAGGAAACATGCACCGGGTACCGATAATCTAACGAGCGACTAGCATCGTAAGCAACGTCAATTTACAGAAGAAAAATACAAGCGGGTCTCGATTCGGTTTTAAGCCCAACATTCCCCTTCTCTCCGTCCTCGCCGGTATAATCAAGGAGAACGCTCCCTCTCTCTATTCGCGGCCTACACGCGAAACGTGATACGAAACAGAGACATCAATTTCGTTACGGCACACCCATGTGAGAACTGTGACCGCGCGACACCTACCTACGTCGTGCCCCAAATTGTTATGATTCCCCGACTAGCGTCTCTCCGGGGAACCGGCTCGTGCGACTGTACCAGCGGGGAGTCTGATACACCCCTCGATTCTCGAGTCTCTTATGAATCCTGCGAGGGAGTTATGAGCTGAGAAAGGTGCAAGGGTGCACTTGCAATCCCCACGCGTATCTGCAATTGTACCGAACCATCCGTATAGATGAATAAGAAATGAAACGGATACGTCCATAGTACGATTAATTGCGCACTACAATAGGTAAAAAGGAAATGGATATTTAATTCTATTTGTTGTATTAACATCAATAGAAGCTTTTCAACTATCGAGATGAATCTCCGACTGCAACCCAAGGGAAAAGGAACGGTTTCACCTCGACGATTGGCTTGTTATGAAATGTATCGAAGGGATCGACGAGCTTATTCGCGAAAATAAGTTTGTTCGTTCGTTATTAAGACATCGAATGTAAATTCGGTTACCACGGGGATCTCTCTGTTACACTTGGTTGCATTTAGCCAGCCGGTCTATAAAAACTCGTCACAACTAAGCATACGTTCAATTTTGCTCGCTATTGACAATGGAGCTTTTTCGCGAGGCGGGAAAGCTCCATTGTAGGTAGAGAGGCGGTCCATTTTGCGAGAGAAAGATAAACTTTAAATGCCTGCAATTTAATTTCTGCCTGCTGCAATTTGTGCATCAAACTCGCGGCGGAATGGCGGTGTTACACAGGCAACAGTGCAACACGCAATATCCCATGGTACGTGCGCTGCACCGAGAGGTCGAGAGACTCCGCGCCTTAATAGATCTTTTGCTTTATGGATAATCTATTTTTAAATTTCACCGTTTTATGAGTTCGCCATTAGCTCGCCGATAGTCGACGTGCTGAATGTAAAGCGCGCGAGGGCCCCTTTCGGGAAACAGTTCTCTTAGATAATAAGCAATTTCCTGAGATATACGAAGTAATTTGGCAAAACCCGTTTTCGCAACTGGCAATTTTTTAATGCTAGAACATGCAGTATCACGCTCTCTGAGAATAATCCTCGTTCTCTCTTTCGTTATATACTGACGTAGTACGACGTAGTACCACTTCTATCCTTCTCGATGTGCGATTTGTAATATAATATTATAATAATGTAAAAAATATAGGCATTCATAAATCAATTTGAAGTTATTTTTTAGGACCGTTTGATTTGATACCTACTAAGATTTTCTATTGATCTTCGAAAGAAGATCGACATTTTATCAATGCAACGTTGATAAAACATCGATGTTCTCGATAAAATGCTGTTGATAAAATGTCGATCTTCTTCGAAGATCAATAGAAAATGTAATTGATATCAAATCACACAAACGGTTCAAAAAATCGATTTGATTTCGACTTATAAATCAAGGATGGATTTAATAGATGTTAAATATATTTTTATTATGCAGATGTGAATAAAGCATGATGAAGATTTAACACCATAGCTTTTTTATATTAACACAAACACGATGGTAATTATATAAATACTGCATGTGTGTATGTATGTGATTTGTGTATGTATGTATGTGATTGTAAATCCATACTTTTTAGCGTGTAACAATATAATAATATAAAAATGACGTCTTTAATGTCATCATCACATCAAAATAGCGACAAATAATGTCAGCTTACTACTTGAAATTGCATTGTAATTGTTATACGATTTTATTCGTGTGAGTACATTGTTAGAAAATTGCACGATAATTATACATAGCATGTCTCACGTGTCGCTAGAAATATAAGAACATTAAAATCGCGTTTCATTGGCGTTCAAACAATTCAATACGGAGATCTTTTGCGGAAATGAAAGCTAAATTAAAATCGTTATCGCAGATAGCGGTCGAGCGCCATATGCATTGGCTTGGTAAAATTAATTTTACTCGGCGAAACAGGGAATTGTAGAGACTCGAACGAAGCGATCGGAAGTCACTTTGGAGCAGCTTTATCTCCACTAAAACATTCATGTACAGGACAGTCACGGACACCGGGGCCGGAATGGAAAATCGACGTATCTCTGAATTACCCGGTGCAGACTATATGGCGGACGGAACGAAACTTTCTGTCTCCCTACGGGGCATCCCCGATTTCTGCTGCGCGGCTGCGGAACTTTAAACTTCGTGGCCGACCGAGAATCGCTCTGGAGGGGCCTCTACAAGAACCTATGAGTTTGCGACACGACTCACGGTCGGCGAATACATATAACTAAAACATTCAAAGAGGGAGAAAAAAGTTTTGCGTCGCCGTACACTGCGGGCATAGATTTGCGTCGATTTAGAGGTATCGTTATTGCTAGCGTTATCTCGCAAAGCTTGAAAACATCGCGTCACTGTAAATCCTGAACATCAATGTGTCGGGGGCTGCGCACAATCAAAGGAACAGAAGACAGGGAATAAGAATTTCAACCTATCAGAAACTGTGTATTGAGTTCTTATTTTCTCTTCCCTGTTTCCTATTCCTTTGATTATGCGCAATTTCCTGAATGAACAATCGTAAACTGGAAAAAGTGATAAGAGTAATCATCCTCAATCTAGAAAAGATTAATACTATTATTCCTTGTACAGGGAGAGTCCCCATCGGTAGTTCGTCTAAAACATTTACATCAGAGTGGAAAAGTTTTACGCGAGGAAACGATAGCCTCATACGTCTTGCGAGCACCTATATTCACTGTTGTTTCCATTGTTGCGGCTGCGATGCCGGTTCCGAGAGCTTCTGTGGAAAGTACATATGGCTGCGCAGGGGGTGAAGAAGGCGCGCAGAGAAGTTAGGGGAGCGAAAGGGGAGGTTAACATCGCCGCCGTTGCCGCCGCAACACCGCATATAAATATACCGAGCAAGTCGGCCAGAGTGAAACATTTATTTAGTACCAGGGGATTTTCCAAATGGAGGGAAAGCGGGTGCAGTAATTCGGCGGAGGCCACGATAACTCGGTTAGCCGGCAGACTTTCGATCTGTATTCTGTCTACCGAGGAGTTTATCACCGCGAGCGCGGTTCTCTCTCTCGATTCTTTCTCCTTCTCTTGTTTTCTTCCCTATCTTTATATCGACTACCCTCCCGTTGTTATTGTTATTGGCGGAATTTTCGTTTCACCCACTGGAATCGGTTCGCGTGCCACGTGCCGATTTTATTCTGTACCCCCGATGTGTCATTACATTTTCGATCGCGTGTAACGATCAACCAGACAATTAATAGATATAACAATCGTGAAATTCCCAAAATTTGAATTATGAACGTCAATCAGCATCATATAATATGTGAAACCTTGATAGCAATGTGTCGTGTATAGAATTATGGGGGGCTGATGTCGGCGTTTTTCGATCGAGAGATCAAACGAAGGGGCTTAGCATCTCATCTCCCGTGAAATATTCCTCCGAGAGTTACTACCTAATTCATTTCTTCATGATTTTTTGATTGATTAAGAGGAACTTCAAACTGAGACGCGTGAAACGTCGCACGGAGATGCGAAAAGAATGCTTAATTTCCGTTGGCAAGCTGACCGGTTAAAAGTTGGGAAACTGCTTGCAATTTTTCAATCATTATATGCGACGTTGCTTCACCGATCAAGGTAATTGCCTTTCCTTCGATAAAATCGCTTTCGAGCAATCCCTTTCGAATTAAATGATTAAATAAGCTGTGTTATGCAAGATGCAGATTATACTCGCAAAAATGATAAAGAAATTTAAAAATGCCTAAATGATATTAATTAAATACAATAAAAAAACTTTTAGAATTACTGATGCTTATCATGAAAATTCTGAGCATTTCTGAGTATGTAATCTTTTCAATTTTGTCAATCCAGGCTGTCTTCTTTGCTCCATTTTACTATAAACACACAAGATTCAGAGATATATATTGCCAATTAACTCATTTAGATTTTGAACGAGATTAAGAAGCGCGTAAATATCATGCTTAGCCGGCGTTATAGTACAGCACGATTAAATACTCGTTGCTTTCGAGATACGATGGAATTAATCTGTTACAGTGGATTTATGTCTCAGCGGCTCTTACCGTCTCGCGATGTCTTCATCTAAATCATCGTCCGAAAAGTCTCATTGGCGTTCTGCGAGTTAGAAGTTAGAGAGCTAATTAATTAATTAAATCCTTAATTGGTATAAAGCATTCCTACGTGGTTGGCGCTAATTGCGATTTAATGGAATATTACGTCCACTCTTGGCTCGGTGCGAAGTGCTCCTAACTTCGTGTCTTTGCATTGCCCCATAAAAAAGTTTCAAATGGCGTACACCAGTCTCTCCTAATAAGACGAAGGGACGATGGAAATAAAAGATGAGAAGGGGAAAATTTATTCGCTATCTCCGAGTTAATTAATATTACAAAAATTTACTTTTAATATAATTTTTATTTTCCAAACATTCTCGTTGCGGGAATCTTATTGCAATTTCTATATTTAACTAGTCTCCTTTCTATTGACTCTCCGATTAAATTGGCACTCTCTGATGTACAAGTGTTTAAAAAACACGTGCCAGCGCGGCCAATGATCTCGTCATAGGAGGGTGAAATGTCGGGAGATACGGTCGTGCGGGGTGAAAGAACGTGCTTGGGACTTAATAGAAATACAATAGAGTACATTGAGAGGGTAGCCACCCTCCCCAGGCAGCAGTTTGACTCGGAAAATAAATCAAACTCCAATACGCTAAGTGGTTACGGATGACGTAAACCAGACTTCTGTGCATTCCGGGCTACGACCGCGTCCCGAGATTAAATTCTATTTAATTTCGAGCTCCATGAAATTTTGTCGAGAATAAGTCGTTACGTTTCCCGCTAAATGGAAAAATCGGATTAATACGATCGTTAATACGATCATCAAAACGATCACTGAAGCGATCGTGAACCTTCACACTATTTAATCGATTTTACAATAAAAATATCGATTGGAAAAAAGTACTCTATAAATATATGTGTACAGGACTGATCTAGATGGATTATTTTCATTAAATGTTGATCAATGATGTATCTCATGACTATTAATAATTAAAAAATAAACATTATGTTAAAAATTGATGTGATCTGAGACAAACCGAACTTTATATAAACACTTAAACTATCAGACTTCCGTTCAAAGCCATCCGGGATTTTCAGGTGGCGGCCATGTTTTCATTATACCGCGCTATGTCCAGTGCTCGATCATGTTGTCTCCTACCAATTTCTCTCTCGTTTTCTCGCACCCTCTCTTTCTCTCGGTCTATCCATTCCGAACCCCCTTTCTCCAACCGCTCGAGTGGCTGTTCCACCTTTTGCAAAAGCAGTGATATTTCAACAGCTGCGCCGCTCTCTCGACGTTGGACCTCGTCTCAGTCAACGAGAACTCTAATTTCATTATAGCAGGTCTCTTGGGTCAAGAACAGTGCTGTAGTAACTACGCCATGGGGACAGCATATAAGCCACGCGTGTAGTTCATACTTGCAATTTTTAAATGTAAAAAGTTGTTTCGTACTGTCGTCTCCATTCTTCGCGAAAGTCTATTTTAAATTTCGGCACTCGTATAAAACGTTTAAATAATTCGTGAAAACAATAGTTTTCTTCATAAATCTTTAATCATTAATTCAGAACGTTTTTCTTAGATATTTAACTTTATTTTACATCGACGTATTATCTTATCGCATTAGCAATTGCACAGTACATTGTTCACCGTTCTCCGTTAGATTTGCCCCCGGAATTGGTGTGATCAGCACGCGTGATCGTAATGTTTCCGCTAGCCGGTATTCCGCGATACCTTATTGGCTAGTAAAACTGCCAATTGTCTCAAAAGCTCGGCCTCGGTCCAATAATGAGGGATTAAATATTAAGGGGCGTATCCTGCGTGAGGTCTCGCTCAATGTTCCTTTGTTTTACGGCGGTACGTGACCAGAAAGCAACATGGCTGAGCCGGGCACCTAACGCGATTAGACCCCTAACGTTTCTTTTCTCCCAACCGAGAACTAAGCTTCGGGAGATCGCGGTTGTCCGAGATTGGATGCGATACCACTACGGCCACCGAAGAGCAGGTTTAAGGCTATTCCGCGAGAGAAGAAATCAACTTTAATGCATACCGCTTGCGTCGTCCGAATAATGATTAACCCGAAATCGGTTGCGTCGCTGTAAATGGATAAATTTACTCCAAAGTAGTAACGAAAAAGATGATAGTTTCAGCCTTTTCGTACCACCTCTATTATTGAACTCTTTCCTCGTCGAATCTTTCACGAGTTTAAGCTTTTATCCCAAAATTATCGCATTTTGATTGCTATAATTAATATATACTTTTAATTATATAGTACTTTTTATAAATACGTTTATGTGAAACTTTGCGTTTGACTTCAAAAGCTAATTCTGAAAGCAAACTCTATGCACAAAAAAAGACTATACGCAATGACTGTCGTAGAACATAGATATTTTTACCACAAACGTCGGATGTTTGTCACATCCGTTTTAGGCGGAGTGCGATTCTCATGAAGAATGCAGAGTCGACAAGGATACCGGCTCATTCGTATTAGGCCAACAATGCAGGCGCACCAACGAGAACTTTTAAATGTTTCACGGATTCGTCGTGTCGACATCGATTTTCAGAAGTCGCGCGCAAAGAACCTTGGAGTAAAACGTTGCCTCACGTAAAACAATTCGCAAGTGTTCGGTAAAGAGACAGCAATTCCTTGATGTTAAAGTTCGAATTCTACTTTCTATTATCCTAAAAGTTATCTTTTTCTCCAACAGCATTTCAATAAAAATTACTCAATGTTATATTTGATTATAATAATAATATAACAGAAACTATTGTATTTGTTCCTTCTCCTCAAAGAAATGAGAGTCAAGAATATACAAAAAAAAAAACATTCTTTTCATACACAAATGTAAGAAATTGTAAACCGAAAATTCGAAGATTGGACATATAAATCATACATTTGTCAACGATTTAAAAGATGCATCTCGCATTCCCGTATCCTAAGTAGATATTCGAGAAACGAGGTATTAATCATTTTTTACACACAAATCTCATCAGAGGAGCTCGATTCAATCTCGTTCGATGGAACGGTCATTTCAGATGAAGCACCAGCATACTGGTCGTCAAAAAGTGAACAAACAAACCATGGGATTTAATAGGTGTGCGCAACTAGAGCCCGATTACGCGCGGACTGCATATAAAGAAACTAATGGGCATGCCCGCCGTTTGTGTGCAGACTCACAAATTGCCCGTGCAGTGGCAACCGAAGGTCCATCTCGTAATATCATATGCGATCGCAATCGGCCATAATTAACGCTGCGTTATTCTGCATAATTTGTTAGGGAGATTCGAAATCGTGCACCGGCAATAAATAGGTATTACAATTGCCGCTGACGAGAGAAAGAAAGGATGATGCGGAGTGCAGCTGCTTATATTTCTGCGTTGCGCTTTCGTATTTATCTTGCTCGACAAATTATTCTTATTCAATTCATTATTCTCATTAGTGTTATCTTTAATTACATTCTTGGCTTGCGTTGGAATAGTTTTAATACCGCTCAAGCTGGCTGGA
>NW_017259281.1:3025796-3033371 GCF_001594045.1 Atta colombica | reverse complement strand
ATAGTGCACTATAATTATTTTACTTTCATTTGCCCGGACATTACAATTTTATTGTTAGAACATCGAGAATTCTTTTAGTAGTAGATTTTATTTGTAGAAGTTTTAATTCCGGTTTTTAAAAATATATTCTTTTAAAAAATTTCTTTTAATATAGAGGTAGATAATACATACAGACTCCGAAAAATCATATTTTACATGCTTGATTAATTGCAAATATACTTTCAATCCGTACCATCATTCATACAAAGTGCCGCTTGAGTTGGATAATTAGAAAAAATGTATCATTATCAATTCTTCATCAATATCTGTTGTATAGGAACATCAAAAGAATAAATCGTTTAAAACCCTAAAAAGATCTCTTTCGATATAAATCATAGACGAAGAGTGCAAGACAATGTATGTGTCAATAACGTTTTTCATGCTTTTCTTGTAATGTGTGAATCAATTTTATTGCGAACGCAAAAAACTCGAAAACGCCGCGTGTGATAAATAAATTGCGTTCCACAGGTTCGAGTATATCACGTTGACGTAAAATCAAGAATGCAGAGCATCACGAAACATCGATGGGGTACTTCGGGAAAACATCGATGGTGCCAAATTAGTGGACGATGTTTTCCCCTTTAATATTTTACTTTGATGTAACTTACGAGACATCATTATTTATTTTCCGTTATCCTTTATTAATGCCTCATTCCCATAACTCCTGAATCAAGAACGTTGAATAAAACTTTAACCGCATGGCGAACAGTTAACAAGAACAGTTCACTGCCGCGGGATTAAAAAGTCCCTCGATAATGGCCGTACCCGGTGCAATTGCATCGTGGCGCCAGGTACAAAGTTACAAACGAGAGGCGTAGAATGTTGGCAGCGAAATCGCAAAAGAAGGAAGAAAGAACTAAAGAAGTACACAAAGTATCGCCGCGTTCAGAGAAGAGATTCGTGCACGCGTATCGGTGCACGTTTGCACACTCGTGCAAACGCATCGTGTGTGAAAGGGGGTGCGTGAGCGGGCGGAGGGGTGAACGTGCGGGAATGAGTGAGACGAGGAGGAAGCGAGCGAAAGAGTGCAAACGTACGCGCGTAGAGCGGTACGGACGAGAGGGAAAGAGAGACGGAGAGAGATGAAGAGAGTACTAAGCTAGAAACTCATTACGCTCGCTCCGCCCCGGCCGTTCGACGAAGCGGCGGCCAATCGGATACTGCCGGATCGTAATCGCGCCGGTGCACGGTTTAATCTCGGCATCGCGCCCGAGTATTGCACACGGCCGGCCCGGCCGTGCCGACGATGCACGCCGTGGAGTCCGGGCGGCTGCGAGTGCACGCACACAAGCATCGATGTGGAGTTCATGTGACTATTGTGCTTTAGAGTAAAGTTACCATATCTGAATTACAAAAAAGTTATACATATTTATGTATACACACTTTTTTTGAAAAAAGATGATGACCCCGAGAACGGAAAAAGGGATTATATTTTTTTATGCGTTAAATGTAGGTTTTATTTATATAAAATAAAATTTTTAGAACATAATTTTAATTGACAACTTTTAATAAAATTTTAATTAATGACCAGAAGTTTCACGATCTCGAAAAGAATGTACTCTTTTAAGAGATATGTACTCTTTTAAGAATGATAACGCTATGTTAGAGCTCGATATACGTTTATTGCCCGAAAGAATTATACGGTGGAATTCCCTCGTGTATTCAAATTCTCTTCTGACTCTTGTGTTAGAAATTTTAATTTCGAGATCAAGAATCACTTTATTAAAAAAAAAGTCTCTTCCAGCCTAAAGTTACGACGTCGATCGAGTATTAGAGGCATTGTAAAGTTTCTTACAATTCAAGGCTTCGCTAAGAGGATTGTAAATCGGATTTGGATTTAAAAATCAATTAGAAAATTATTTCTAGAAAAATCAAAATTAAAGAGTTCTCTCTTTATCTTTAACTTTATATTACTCGCGTAAATTTTTTTTTTTCAATGCGTGAGGTATTTATGACACTCCAACATTATAATCTCAATTTTTTTTCATTGCATTCTTTGAGGATTTACAAATAAAGATTGATAATATTCTATACAGTCTTTGGATAAAGATAAATGCACAAAATTTTTTAATTATAAAACAATTTGCACTAAATATAGATAATAATGTGTATAAATAATATTTATACATTTAAAGAATATATATAATGTTTATAAGACGGAATATCATGAAAAATCCACACGAATAATGAAGGATTAATAATATTCCCAAGTTACTAATAATTCCATCATCATATAAAAAAAACAATGCGAAACGTGTTTGATACAAATAAACGCAAACACGTTTGCTAGAGAAAATCAGTTGCATAGGAAAAATCTCGTTTTATCGTCCATTGTCAGTGAGGATACGTTGCCGTTACATTCGGCATTAAATAAAGGGCAACGCACGATGGGACGTTAATTGCGTTTCCGGCTTGCGCGGCAAAATATTCGGCATCTCGCAAATGTACGAGCGCGCCGCATCGCGTCGATAACCGATCGCTGGGCACGAGGAGGAAACACGAGTAAACGCGCTATCGAGTGACAAAAAGAAATTCGTTCGCCAGTCATTGGACCGCCGATGTTCAACGAATTACCTGAATAATTGAGACTGACCGATGTTCTCGCATTTGCGCGGCCAGTCACTCTTGCCGATGGATACCGATTGTATTTTTTTTTTTTTTTTTTTGAAATGCCCGACATGCGACGGACGTGCGCGTTACGCGTCCTTTTCATTATACATTTATAAGAACGATCGGAATTTTACTCTTTCTTTCTCTCTCTCTCTCTTTCTCTCCCTCCCTCTTTTTCTTGCTTTCTTTCTCTTTTTTTTAAACGCACAATTTTCAGCCGCACACCGAATCACAATGACACCTCTCTAAAATAAATATTTAACGCCGCCGGAAATAATTCAATGGCTATAAAAGTGGATATGCGTTTGATAAAACGACGTATGAAGAATTCACAGGGGTTCGTAACAACTGCAATTGCAAATGACGCTTATATTGGCGATAGCCGATCAAAAAATATCTTGAAAAACGGCATTTTTAAGCAGAAACAATCGAATAACGAAAGAACACTCTTTAAGCAATCTGAATAACCTATTTTTTTTGTCTGCTTAAAAAGTATAAAAGAGCAAATCTAGAGAGAAACATTAAAAATAAGAGCGAAATCGGATCGTAGCCTCTCCCTAATCGAATCGTTCTGGTATAAAAGATCAGCGGCGAAGTAGATTAATATAAATCATCGATCTCGTGACTGTTGAAATCTATATGAACTCAGTCTTCTTTTGGTAAAAGACTCGCGCGTGTTCGAGAACAGCGCATGAAACGTATTCGCGTAGCGAATGAAGGGATATGAAAGGACACAGGGTAGTTTGGCACAACGTCGAGAAGGGGACACGAGACGAAGAAGAGAATGGAAAGGAACGAAACACACGCCGCGAGAAAGAGGAGGAGAGCGAAGGAAGAGAAAGAAAAGATCACAGAGGGAGGCTGAGAGTCAGAGGTGGAGGAGGTGGAAGTGGAAGTGAAGGAGGAGGCGGGTGGAATGAAGCAGGAAGAGAAGGGGAGAGAAAGGGAGGGCACTCGTACACGTTGAAATTGCTCGGCCATTAACGATACTATGTTATTACGCTTGTCCTTTTTTGCTCCAAGGCCTCCACTCGCGCGCGTTCAAGCCGCCGGCGGCCATCTTGGAGTATGGGATTGAGAAAGGAAAAGCGCGAGGGGGACCGAGAGCGCGTTTGTCGCGGTCGCGCCGCGTTCCCTCGTTGTCGATCGAACCGATCGAGCCGATCCGATTGCGAGTCGATCGATTAGCGAACTATCACATGAGTTAATGCACGAGCAAGATCTATTTCGGGAATTCCCTCGAAGTAAATGATTTTCCCGAGAGTAATAGTAGGCACGTGAGAAAAAGCGTGTCTTACGCGAACCGTCGCGAGTGAATCATGCACGTCGTCGATATATCTGTAGAATCGGGACTCCAAACCGCCGAAACCGGTTCGGTGTCGGTTTGTGAATCCTGATTTATTCTTAAACGGCACAAGAGTCACGGCTCGAACCTCGGATGTAGAAATAACGTGACGAATAAAGTATATTTTTTTGGATTTTTTAACAATCGCATAAACAATAGAATTTTCATGATAATTGTCGATGAATTGTATTGCAGACGAAGTCTGTAGGCGAGGAAAAGAGAATAGGGGGAATGAAGCAGAAGAGCAACGATTGAGCGTTTGAGTGCTCTTTAGAACGGCTCGTTCTTGCAACGGAAGAGGAGAGGGAGTAAAGTGGGAGAGTAGAGATCGGGCCGCATTATTAGTCGTTACCTATAATCTCCACTTGCTCGCTCCCATCGGTATCGATAGTCATTTCGTTTCAACTTTTGACCCCCGCGTCGGGGCTGTAATCAAGCGTAAATCGTGTCCAGCTCTTTTTTACGAAAGCGTTTAAAGACAAAACGATCACAACGTGAGTTCCGTTCCCTCATCCCTTCCCCCCTCCCTCTCCCGGCATAACCGTTCGTCCTCGCTCCGGCGGTCCCCTCACCACATCTTTCCTTCTCCCCCGGACTTTGTTCCACAATCTCGCATCGTTTCGCCGTATTTGCGGTACCGATTTCCCAAGACCGCCATTCGCTGAGCATTAAATCGTTTCGGACTTCTATCCGGCACGACTCGGTTGTGACTCGCGACCCCGGTTTCGATTTCATAGCGCGTAACTATCATTTGGATATCCTATGAGTTCATTCTCTGTAACATCCTCTGCAAGAAATAAGGATACTAGCATTTAGGGCTCTTGTTTACTTATTATTATTATTTCAAATTGTGACATTTAGAAAGGAGAAAACACATAATAAAAATTCTTGCAAGTTATATTATATTTGAACAAAAATTTTCCAATAAAACAACATTTGCAAATAATAATTTAAACTTATAAAATATATGTCGAATTATCTTCTTGTTTTGAAAAAAAAATTAAATTATATCTATTTTTATATACTATACATATTATTAATTTAGAATTTAGATAGTATGCCACAATTGTGAACACAGCTTATTTTGATTTATGCATAATTCATTTCCAGAAGCCGTGTTCCGATATACATTGCCAGTACTGAAAATTTATAATTCAGGTTATATACTATACTGTAGATTTTCAGTACTGGCTGCATATCGGAACACTTATATTTATTAATGGTTATATTTATTAATTGACAAGACAAAAAGGAATTTTCAGTATATTTTACAAGTCGATTCTATCGATTTTAGTCTTGTTTTACTAAAATTTCCATATTAATATATTTTGCAAAAATTTTTATTATATATTTTCTGATTCTTGATATCACAATCTGTGATAGAAGTCGTGAATAAGAACCTTAATAACAAGAAAAGGACGGACTTAACGATCGCATTTAGAATTCCGCACAATAAAAGGAACAAAGAACAGGGAACAGAGAACAGAGAATAAGAATTTCAATCTATCAGAAATTATTGTGGAATATACAGTTTCTGATAGGTTGACATTCTTATTCTCTGTTCTCTGTTTCCTGTTCCTTTTATTGTGCAGAGCCCCTTATGTTCTGCAATATTGTACAAGAGAAAATTGTCAGAAGTTTAAACGTATGCGTTTGTCTGATTGAATCCGCGAATTTAACACGTATGCACTCACTTTCTTCGGAAGCAAAGATGTCCCATGATTCTTATGGCGAAGTAACACCGGCTTTAAGCCGTCGTAAACCTCTTACCGCTTTATTTGAATTTCAAATTTTAGCCTTACACAACCACAGCCGAAATCCACGCGATATGTAATTGCGACGCGGTACCACCAAATTTTTCGTGACACTATATTTATTCTGACCCTCCGTGTATAATTTATAAGAACTCAGAGTGTTGCCTTCGTAATCGTGACGACTAATTGACAGAAATAATATTTAAATACAATATGTTATATACATATATCATTGCACTTCCTTTCTTAATTTAAGACTGTTTATTTATAATTGGATTACCAGAATATGATTGTGGCCTTATAGGTTTGAAACAATAATATATTCATCAACGCATTTGCGAGAAAAAAAAAGAACATATAATAAATTTTTGAAAATTCTCAAAGCAATCATTAAGATCAAATATATCGTGTGCGCACTATTTGAAAATATTGCATTACTATGCATTACTTTTCGCCCAGATAAGCTTTGTCGTTTCGAGATGAATCTGGTTTATGAGAAAGCTCGTCGTCGTTGTCGTGCCCACGATTATTGAAACGTGCCGCCGAACTAGACGCAGACTATGCGGCGAGAGAAGGGAAACGAGCCGCGCGCGGCTTCACAAGGTCCTTAAATTAAATCGCGCTCTCCTCTCCGTTGTTTTGCAATCGGAAAAGGATTCTGGATAGTTGCCGGGTGTAGTTGAGAGCGTTCCGATGTCGCTCGCAATCGAGGGCATAAAGTGTCCGCGTAAAGCAGAGTCCCGGATAGGCGCTCCGTCGCCTGAAATGACCCAGGTGCGTCGCAGAAACGCGTCGGAACTTTGGAACCCCATTGCCGCCGTGATGTTGTTTGAATATTCATCCGCCTTTTTTTTTGCTTCTGCCATTTCTTACTCGCGTATCACTAGAAACATATTTCCTTTTAAATATCGATTTGCAATGTTTAACGAACGTTGATTGCACTGAGAATCCCATTTGATTGAATCAAGTAATCTCTTGTTTTGATGGACAAACAAACTTTAGTTGATGCAATGAAATAATTTAGTTGAAGAAAAAAATTTGATAATTGCAACATTTTACTTTAGTGTTAGACACAACATTATCTAGTAATCGCGTTAATTCACGATTTTTATAATTATAAATAAAAAAAACAATAAAAAATTGTTTTCTTTGAGATTCTGATATATTTTCAAATGTAATTTGAGAATATTTTGATAGCGCTAACCTTTTAGCGTATAATTTTACGATATAAGTTATATATAAACTAAATTATATAAACTAAATATATATAAACAAGTAATAAAAGAAAAAAAAATTTAATTACATAAAAGAAAAAAGAAAAATTTAATTAATAATTATATAGATGCACGTTATATTTATCACACTATTAAAATTGAATTGGAAATACTATTGCGCGTTTACCATAATTTTTCTGAAAAGAACATTTTAGCGTTCGACGACAATGCGGCAATAGCATCGTGTAATATATTTTCAATCTTGCAACGAAATATCGCTACAATCTTTCTATTTTCTTCTAAATATTAACTTATCTCGAAAATTCCTCCTATTATAGTCGAGATATACTTTATCACTTATGAAAGATGTATCTCACAAAAAATGTACATAGCCGTGCTATAAATTCTGTTCGTAAAAAAAATGGATTTATTTTTCATTACTAAATAAAAACAGTATGGAATGTACATTCGTTTTATTGAATTGGCCAATTACAAAATAGTTATAAAATTACAAGTAATTATAACTATTAAAAATGTTCATTTTTTGCCTTCAAATTCTTTCAAATGGTAGGGCTTTAAATTTTCATAGCACGCAAAATCTTAATGCAATATA
>NW_017259281.1:3024175-3025696 GCF_001594045.1 Atta colombica | reverse complement strand
TATATATATATATATTTCGACGTTGATTTCATCAAATAAATTTTCCAACTAAAACATAAAAATAATGAGATCAAAATTATAATAGATCAAATAAAATTTATTTTATGAAAAATTATAACGATGTTATTCGATATACTTTTGATGACAACTTTGTGAATGAATTTTTGATATTTTTGTATGTGTGAGACAAGTGATTTTTTTATTCAATTAAAAAATTATTTTATGGCAAGAAAGTATCACAAAATCATGGTCAAGAAGACGATCATCGTTTATAATTTTTCATAAAATAACTTGTAATCTTGATTTTATTATTTCATATTCTATTTAAGAAATTGATTTGATGACATCATTATGATTTTTTCTAAAATGATTTCAATTTGATCTATGTTATCTTAAGATCTCATTGTAATTTTGTATTCTATCTTTTCTATCTTTTCTATCTTTTGTGTTCAATATTTTGGTGCAATTAAGAACAAGATCTTTCCTATAAAATTTAAACGGAAAAAGTTTATTCTAGAAATGAAGATTTTATTGAGGTTCTAGAGAGTAATCAGATAAAAGTTGCAACGTCAAGATTTATGCTGCAAACATATTTGAAGCCCAATCGTTTAAAAAAATTTGTGATGTCAAAAGGAAGATTTTTAATAGTTATAATCATTTTAATATTATAATTGGTAAATTCAATAAAACCTGTATACATTTCATGCTGCTTTTTCAATCATGAAATCCATTCTTAGCAGTAGAATTTATAGAACATTATAATCCAGTAAATGCAAAATATAACATTAATATTATAATTTTCTACTTATAATTATACTTATAATTATAATATTCTACTTATAATTATAATATTATATCTGTTATATATATAACGTGTGTTATATTAATTTATATTGTTGAGTGGAAATTAAAAATAAATTGACGTAATGTAGGATTGAGAAAGTTACTATATAATCTAGTAAGCAACAAACATATTAAAATATTCTAGCAACATCGCAGCAATATAACGTTACATATATAACGTTACAATATACAATACAATTGTTGGAATATTTCTAAATGTTTTTTGCTTATTAGGAAGTTACTTATCAGGGAAGTTATTTTACAAGTTATTTATAAATTGCTTTTTATTGAAGAAATTGAGTATAAATCCAGGTATTTTATTTTTTTATATTATATTTTATTATTTGCATCAATTTTGTATTACTTTTTGTATTCGATTTCTATAACAAACACCTATAATAAGATAACATAAAAAATATCCAAGCAGAACAAGTCATAACATCAAAATGATATTAAAATGAATTAAAAATGATTGAAAAATAATCTTTAATGATCATTTTTGTTATATTGACATCATTATATCATAATGATTTGTTCTGCTTGGATAATTCGAATTCATCCATACTTCTTATACTTAATTTCTATAATAAATATGTACAAGATAACCTAAAAAATATATAAAGTAATTTTCAATCCTGATATAATAATGTTACTATTAACTAAAGGAATGTATATATG
>NW_017259281.1:3021586-3024075 GCF_001594045.1 Atta colombica | reverse complement strand
AGAGAGAGAGAGAGAGAGAAAATCTTATGTCATATATATATATTTCTTGTTATACACGCATTTAAATAGAAATAAATAAAATCGTATGCAAATAAAACAAGAATCACTGCCATTATTTAGGCCGAGATAAATAAAGATCGATTAAAATTGCAATTTACGTACGTGAACATCAGTGATATGAAACGGCTGAGTCCTTCGAGTTAGTCGACGAGCGTAGAAGTCAATCTAAATTAGAGGAGAGAAATAATGAAGGGAAATGGCCAAGAGCCGTTTTCTAACTCACGCGGTTATCGCTGGAATGTTAAAAGGTCCAACTCCTCGTCAACTCGAATTTATTCGAATTAAAAGCTTGCAGGGCCGCACGCGATGATGCGAAAACGATATTCATTCTTCACTCTCACCCGCCGCGCTTTTACCGCGAAATATAATACGACTTGATCGCCATCTACAATCTGTAACATAAACGTTCGAAGACACTTCGATAAAACAGTTTCATTTATTGACTGAGTGAAGAAAAAAGCGCAAGTGATATTATCGGTATTCTTGTTGCAGCGTCAATTAGTCCTCTATTTCACAAGTCTCGTAGCGCGATAAAAATTGTTTAGACAAATGATTTTGTTGAAGCAGTAAGCGGAGTATTATTTAACAAAAAAAAATCATTGTAAGTGTTTTCGTAATTTGATTCGTTTGTTAATTTCGTTTTAATCAGGTGAAATGAATGAAACTAATGAGTTGCCACCGGGAACAGCATCGTTACTTGAAGAACTTGAAAGTACGTATCGGTCTGTTTTATGTGATTGATTACACTCACGTGCCGGTTCTTACTATGTATTACGATATTTCGCACTTCCGTCACTTGGAAGACACTTGGACTTCCGTCATAGCTTGCAATGAATGTGTTGTGGAGTAACAAATTAATTTTTATTACATTAATAAATATAATAATATATTTATTATCATTAATTAATTGCATTAATAATTATATTCTTCAACAAAATAAAATTTGTTAAATTATGAATACAAAATGTGTATAAATTATTGATGTAACAAAGTCATGATATGTCTGAAATTTAAAGAATTTATATTCTTATTTCTAAATGTATATCAACGTTTCATTACATACGTGATATTTACTTCTTGTTTAGAAAAACTTATGGTTTTATTGAGAGATGGCAGAACGTTAATTGGCTATCTTAAAAGTGTCGATCAATTTGCTAATATAGTACTTCAAAGTACCATTGAAAGAATTCATGTTGGTCAAGAGTATGGTGACATTCCGAGAGGTATTTTCATAGTAAGAGGGGAGAATGTTGTGCTTTTAGGAGAAATAGTAAGCGTTTCACAAACAGAAAGATCTTTATTATATTTCTGTTAATAAACACTAATAATCCTGTGCAATGTTCAATTAACGAATATATCCATATTACAGGATATAGAGAAGGAAAAAGTGTTGCCGTTGAAAAAGGTGACAGTGGATGAAATTTTGGATGCTCAGAGACGCGAACAAGAATCTAAGCAGGAGCAGAAAAAGCGAATAAACAAAGCTCTGAAAGAACGAGGTTTTGCGTATATACCAGATTTAAGTCATGATGATATGTACTGATGCACAAATGTACATATTTTTTTTGTATCAAAAAAATTTATCTAATTAATTTACGATAATTAAATATAACTATTACACGAAATTTACAATAGCACAGTTACTTCCCAACTAATGTAATGTTGTTTATAAAGTCGTAATATCTCTGAAAAACTAACAGTATCTTGTATTTTAAGAACAAAAAAGATAATGCATATCAGTTAGATTTATATGAGTTTATATAAATAGCACATAATATAGATTAATTATGAATAATGTTAAAATATTCAAATTTTCATATAAGATCATAATTAAATACTATATTATGTGAGTTTCTTATATAGTTTATTTTACTTATAAATACTTATTCTAAACTTTACATTGCATAAATTATTTATTTAAGATACATAAAGGTAATAATTACACTTGATATCAAAGCGTATCATTATGTATTGTGCAATTTGATAATTACAAAATGAATTAGAAAAATACTTTGTTGCATTTTATAGCAATACACAGCTTTTATAAATGTCTTTATTAATATTGTTGCAAAAGAAAAATGAGATTCTTTTAAATATCTTGTATCGTATGCACAGTTAATAACGATTTAATTTCTACGTAAATGGAATAAATGATCCAGTTATTGTTGGATAATAAATTTACATTTGAGACAAAATTATATATAGGATACTCCACGCAATTAAGCGGAACTGTAATTTGAAAACGGAGATAGCAAAATATTATAAGATAAAATAAAATGATTTTGGATGCTTCACATTCCTGTTACTTTCATGCATTTTTGTATGTTACAAAATGCAGTCGCATTTTTTTTTAAATAAAATTTAATATTCTTGAATGTATTAATCAATGCAATTTTTC
The DNA here is from genome assembly GCF_001594045.1 of Atta colombica. Taxonomy (NCBI): domain Eukaryota; kingdom Metazoa; phylum Arthropoda; class Insecta; order Hymenoptera; family Formicidae; genus Atta; species Atta colombica. The sequence goes on along the minus strand of NW_017259281.1, from coordinate 3,021,617 downwards.
CTTCTCTACAAAAAACTATTATAAAGTTATG
>NW_017259281.1:3020296-3021486 GCF_001594045.1 Atta colombica | reverse complement strand
AACTTTATAATAATTTTTTATAAAGCAGGAAAACTGCTTTAATTAGTGTATCTAAAAATATGGAATTTTATTTTAAGCGCAACTGCACTTTATAATAGCATTTATGCACAAAAATGTATGAACGTAATGTAAAAATATGAAATATCTAAAATCATTCCATTTTCCTTCTGACATTTTTGTTATTCAAGTTGCCTTAAATAAATAGCTCTGTCCAATTATGTGAAACTCTCTGCATAAAGTCGTACTGATAAACTTAATTGGCAACTCTCCTTAGTCTTAGTATACATACAGAGAAATCTATTTAAACTTAACGATATATTAATATTAATAATTAAATAATTTGTATGGATAGCTTAAAATGATGTCTCTTGAAAGCTATCTTTCAAGCTTTTTGTTGGCTTTAATGTCGACTCGTCGCGCAGTTTATGTTTGCACTCTTCGCTTCTTGTACTCTTGACCACACTTTCTCTCGCGGATTTTTTAGAATCATTTCGTTGTAAGCTGGTTCCTCGTTTTCTCGGAGAAGACAATTCCTCTGTTTTCTCAGTGGAATTATTTGCACTATTCGTGCTGCCAGACGCAATGCCGGAAGTATCAGATTCTGGTTGATTACCGTCCAAGCAACACAATAAACTATCAGACAAAGTATCGTCATTTAATATATTCAAATCGGATTCCGATTGCTCAAAGTCTCCTGTCCGCGATGTAAAACTGAGATCGACAGGACTGGCGGTTAATACACTTCTTGACAATAGATATTCCCTGAACGTGCTCGTTATGGACATTGAACTTTGTTGCATACAGGTGCAACAGTTTGCAACAGATTGTATACAGCTATGTTTCTCGAGCGTGTCTAATTTATTTTCTTTATTCTTGACATCTTTTGTATAAGCTAACGCATTATCTGTACTGCTGTATGTTTGAGATTCCTCTAAAATGGAAGCACAATTATTTATTGTACTAACCATATCTAGATTGGGTCCACGTAAATCGCAATTATTGCTGCCAGTGACGAGATTGCATAAATTTGAAGTTGAAACAATCATTACAGGCTTCCTGGAGCGCGGAGTCATCATAGTTTCCTATTACAAATTAAAAAAATTGATGTATTTTTAGATTTATGTTATATTACAATTTTAATTTGACATTACTTCAATATTTTAGTATTTTTAAATTATATATATATATAT
>NW_017259281.1:3015658-3020239 GCF_001594045.1 Atta colombica | reverse complement strand
TATATATTTATATAGAAATATATTATTTTCAATTTACGTACCTGCATGGCTTTCGTCATCTTTGTTGCGCTTTGCGTAATCGGACTCATGCTTCTATCATTGTTAGTAATAGGAGTCAAGATATAGTCGTTAGTTGCAAAGCTTCGTAATAAGCTTGATGGCGTCGATGTATGAACGGCGTACACATTCCTGAATCTGTTTTTTACTATCGGAGACTGTAAATTATGTGTACATGCATTTTCAGCGTGCGATTCAACATTCAAAGTAGTTTCGGATGATTTTACATTCGAGATACAAGTTTTTGAAGGAAAGCTTTTTACATTTGCAACAGATGTGAGGATGGATTCCGAGTTTCGCCGCATAAATTTACTATTGTCCATTAAATTATTATGAGTGGAATACAAGTCAGGTGGCTCACTAAGTGGTCGTGTTAATTTATCAGTATCAGAGTGACTATCCTCATTAATCATTACATTAATTTCTTGTAAACTTGAACTCAAACTAAGTTCTACAGAACCCAAATCCTGTTTTGTATCATGTATGTTTTTTCCATCCAATTCCTCTTTTGTATCTGTAGATTCATCGATTGATATTATCTTTTTTGTTCTACAACTTGTCAAAGTTTCATTCTTAATGCTATCTATATTATTCGTATATTTGACATGTAAAAGATCGTTATTAATTGTATCACAGTTTTCCATGCTAAGTTCATCATTTGATTTGCTAAGAATCGCTCTTGCCGGAAGAAATGAATCTTCTAATTTCTATACAGGACATGCAAAGAAAAATAGATAAAAGTAATAAACGTGCTATTTTTATACAAACAAATGAACGTATAATAAAAAATATTCCATAGAAAGACAAAGCTTATAAGGAAACTAACCGTTGACAATATATTTTCTTCACTGCTCGATCTAGTGATATTGCATCCGATATTAATGTCAACGAATTTCTTGTGACCTAGGATTTTCTTTTGAAAGATGTGTTTCTTAATGGAATCTCCAAGACTTTTGGTTTTGCAATTCTTTACGTGCCTGGGTGTACCTTGTCCATTTTCCTTGTTAAATTGTTTTACAAGTCGCCGCTTTTTGGCAGATTCTGGCATGGCTTGTATATGAGCATATAGTTGAGCCAAAGCGGCCTGTGTGTCTTGCGTGGAATTAGCCTTCGCTGTTAATTTACGATCAACAAAACTGAATACAGTATGAGCTGTACTAGTTGCATCTGGTACTGACTCGTTTAACTGTAATCGTAAATCTTTTATCATATTGCGTAAGGATAAAACAGAGTATCATTTTAAATTTGAAACTTACATCAGTCTTCTTAGGGCTCAGCAATTTTCTTTCTTGTTCCACCCAATATGCTCTTATATCTGTAGCCAATTTTGGTGGAATCTCAAACATTTCCGTACCTTTTCTAATCATAAATGCAACTAGACAAGATAGATTCTGAGAATTGATATGCAAAGCTTCAGGTGTCAATTTTCGTGGACACAATAAGTGAGGTGTAAAGAGAGTGGCTAGCGTATCACTGTTCATTTTGTTACTATATTCATAACTCGCTGTCTTGTTCAATAGGGTAACAATAGCTTTCAATAAAATTCTGTTAGGAGGTGGCAAAAGCAGCAATAGCAATTGTAAGGAACTCAATAGTCTTGCATCATTTGATTTTGCATCCAAGCTGCATAATTCTGCAAGTAATTTATAGGATCATAGTAAATATTTTATATATCATAAGTAAAACTATATGCTTTTGTTTGTATTACCAGCAATCTGGCAATGCGCTGGATAATGTAAATCTGTCAAGAGTGGTTCAGATAGTTCTGCCAGAAACGTTTTTAACACAGAAGCACAATCGTGTACACTAAATCTACCATCATCAAGATCTAAAAATACACCTTGAGACATAGCTGTTTTTAAATCCTGTTGCCTTGTTAATTTTCCAGTCCGTCGAAATATTCCCTCTTGTACAATATCTATAGGATGAAAAGAAAGTTATATTTATTTCCATTCTTGAATTTTCCATTATCTAACATCTACTTACTTTGTTCCTTAGACAGATAATCTATTAGTTGTGTCAAATGATTTATACCATCCTCAGATAACATAACACCTTCTGTACCTTTTTCTAAATTGACTGAAGATTTGGATTTTTTGGTGAAGTTTAGAAGACCCCACTTTTTCAATCTTGCTTTCTCAGTAATACCATCACTGCTAAAGAAGGATCAATCAAGATATTATCAGTGTATGCATATTGTACAATTTGATTATATTTTATATTGATTATATTGATTATACTTTATATTTTATAATGAAGATTTTGTCATAATAGAGAATAATTTATAAATTATCATTTACGATTAATAAGCCAATTATTGATAAAACATGCAAAATAGGAAACGAAAATTAGATCTTGTTTGTCAAAGTTGTCTTAATTGTCAATGTCAACGGTATACTAATGCGAGAAATACGTAGTATTTCTAGTTGTAACGGTATCACTTACTCTTCCGTGTTAAGATCCAATTCGAAGGACAGATGCATTTTTACGAGCGTATGAAATTGCTCGGGATTGACTTTTCGCATTCTAAAAGCTAACTTTCCATCCACCCCGTCGTTAAAATCTGCCATCGTTGTGTATATGGAAGAATGAGCAATTTAAACGCGCTCCTACATGTTGAATCCAGCAAACGGTAGTGATACCACACATTGATGGTCATAACACCCAAATAAATTAAATGCGAGTCGAGGAGACCATCTAGGGAATTTCGAAGCGTTGTGCAGCTCCGCAGCGCGTTAGAAATTTGAATATATATTATTTGTCCACATCGCTAATTGGCTAATTTAAAATAATAATAATCTCATTGGTAAAGCAGTAAAAAAATACTAGGAACTGATCGATGTGAGTATCACCGTTTGAAATTTGTTTTTATCTAGAGATTATTGAATTTCTGGCAGTTGTTGTATGAAGAATCAATAGCTTAGTTTTCACCGAGGATTTAATTCGAATCAGAATGTAAAAATCAACTAACTACAGTCGAGCATTTCCCTATTACAGTTGAACGACAGGGGAATGCTCAACTGTAATTCAGCTAAACAGAACAAATCTATTATTAGAGATTTCAAGCAACTCGAACAGACTCTATTAACTGAATCGTACCGACACACCCTCTAGTAGTACATAGAAGTTTGTGGCCATTTGTGGCGCGATCACGGGAGACACCTGTGACCACGGCGAGATATGCAAACGTGGAAGGGATAACATGGCTACCGCCTGGTGACGTTCCGTTCGGCCGTCGTGGTTATCAGATGCTTCGGAAAACATCTGGTGAACGTTCAGCGAACGTACCGCCGATAACGATCTTGTTAAGAGAGTACCCGCGTGTCGAGGGTTACAATCGTACGCGAGTAAGCCATCGTGCAGTGACACCAGCAACATGATGAACATGTGGAAAGTGCGGGAGCTGATGGACAAGGCGTAAGTCCACGCTAACCCCGATCTTGCCTCTAACCTCGCTTTGCCTCTGTTTCTCACATTTCTGTACTGCGTTTTTCTCGGCTTCTCACACTTCCAATTCCATAGTCCTCGTGCAATTGTGCGAGTTGAAAAATCGTGCACGATACGCTCCGTGAGGCTCGTCCTCGAGAACGTGTCACGCGCGTCATGTATCACGAGTGAGAACGGATGACGTTACATTTGAAAATCTTCGGAGCGAGAGGAGAGGAGGGAGAGACTCGTAAAACGACGCGAAGATAATTTTATGGCGCGACCTTGAAATTCGATAGGGAGGTATGCGATAAACGATGCGAAAATAATCATGGAATTGATGACGGATGGCATGAGTCTCCCCCTCTTCCTCTCCCCAGCTACTTTTCTCCGATGGGCATATATTTATTTTATCGATACTCTTTGCGAAATTCTCTGCTCCTCCCCGATTTTCAGGGCCTATTCTTTTCCTCGCTTTTCTAATTATTTTCTTTGCATTCGACGTTTAAATAGGATCGAAGAGTAAACTCGCTCAGAATCTAAGAATTAATGTAGCAAAAAATGCAGGAGAAATTAATTTTTTAAAAATTCGCGCCACTTCAATATCTTATTTTTCATGCGTTTCGCGCATATCTTTTTACCGAAATTTTTTTTTAACATCGAGATCTCAAAAGCAGAATTCGCTAGCTTATTTTAGTTTGCTTCACTTCCCGCCGAATTATATCCTCTCGATTCGCAATTTCTTATTCAATCATACCCACGATTGATGAAATTCATTTATTGCCTCAAGCACGCGAGAGCTATAGAGAAATTTATTCACGCCATATGACATTCCGATTCTTATCGTTTGTGATTGAATACTCGTTTAGAATTACAAAAGTCTTCGACTCGTATACTCTCATATTCTTCCATTCTTCGTATTGGCTTTAAGACCATTATTAGCTTTTTCCAATATTTATAAAGATAAGGTCCGATAAATGTATTATTATTTAGTTATTAAATTTACATTTATATGCTATTTTGTCGATTTATTTGGAAATATTAACAATAAAAACAATACAATTTTCCTAAGAAAATATAAACTAAGAAAATTTTTAA